>NW_026931620.1:0-47941 GCF_032062105.1 Saccostrea cuccullata
TAAAAAAAAGTTATAAAAAAGAAATTGTCAAATTCGTTGCGCAAAGCAGTTGGTCGCTGTCAGCTGTCGCTGATAAAATATATAGTAGGCTATTAAGTTTTATTCACTATATTGACAAAATATAGTTACATGTGGTTTGTAAATTCGCCATCTCATGATATGAAGCAGTATTCGGACTGGTGTGAAAAACGACTTTGCACTTAATAGCTGCTAACTGTGAGAACATTGTCTCACCTTATTTATCTCGGTAGTTTATAAGTACAGATATGATACAAGCCTCCACTCTGTTTATGCAAGACAAGCAACTATATTAAGCAAGGTGTGGTCAAGAAGAGGTATGTTTTTTTTTTTTTTTTTTTTTTTGGTAAAATAGAAATTATATTAAAATTAATTTGAGTTGCATTTTTTAAAAAAAAATAATTTGGCTGTTTAGATATGTTACTTTTATAAATCTGTGTTTAATTTAAATATTTATGGTCATATAGAGTTATATCAAGATTAAATTGCTTCAAGAGAAAGAATTTTATACATTGGAATACCCAGTTTTATAATAGAAATTGTTCTTGTAAAAGGCGAAAATAGTGTGATTTTTTTTATTCAATCAAAGCCTTATAAATTGTTCTTTAATCATAAATATGAATAATAGAAGACAATAAAGGTTTTCTTTTTCTGTCTTTGAAATAGTTATTTCAAAATTTTAAACAAATTTGAGGCTCATATTGCTCCAATAGTATGTAATTACGATAATGCTTTTAAAGAATATTGCAGCTTCCTAAAATAAGCTTTCGCAATTTAATAGCATTTACGCAATTTGATTGAAATCTTTATTGGAAAAAAAAGTATTTTATCGCAAAAGAATAATAAAAATAATAATCCCACTATTGTTTTTCTTGTAAAATAGCTTCCTTATGTATTTCTATCGGCTAGAGTATAATTTAATCTATTTTTTTTATTGTAGAAAATGACATACATTTTCTTTTCTATTTGTTTGATGAGGATATTTTTGAATACACTAGAACTGAAAGAGAACAGACATATGCTCACTGAAAACGAAAAATTCAACATTGAAGAAGAGGATTTCCAAACCAATATATCTCACGAAAAAGAAGCCCTAAGAAAAGTATATAATGTGCTTATCCAAAGACAACAATTAAATAAAGCAAGAATAATGATGCAGGATGAGATCGAAATTTACATTGGAAACAAAAGGGAAATGGAATCACGTGAAAACAGAGGATACAAATTTAATTTACACAAAACTATGAACGGAAATAGAATTCACAAAAGAGTTTCTCGGTTTTCCATTAATAACGATTTGTATTCTCTGTCAAGATTGTTGTGGAAGACCCACAAACAACCGAGAAGGGGTAGATCTAAAGGAGTTCCGAGTTCCCGGAAATCGCCCTATTTTTATCGTAGTTACAAGTACGGGAAAATGGCGCCTACAAAAATTCAGGCAATGCTGATCCAAATTGGATAGTATAACAGTGTTTCTCTTGATCAACAGAAATGAATTGTCTATAATCTTTTGAATTGTTCTGAGTTAAAGAATAATGTTTGATTTACAACCGCCAGCGATTATTACTTTGAAAATAAGTATAAAGAAATTTCAATTTTCATTTAAGCAAACAATTGTACATTTTGAAATGGTTGTCAAATTAATAATGTTGTGTTTTAAAGGTTTAAAATGATCAATAAATATTTCTGTATAATCATCGAAGAGCAATTGTTCAGATGGACGCACTTTAAATACTTTTTTCAGAAATTTCAAAACACTGTCTATCACCTTCATTAAAAGAGCGCCATGAAATAATAACCTCAAAGTGAAAAGCCTGGACATGATTTTCTGTCTGTTGGTAACGTTTTGCATCCTATTAACTGCTAGTGAAAGGAATTTCAAATATTGTATATTAATTGTGCAATGTTCGGAACAATGGCTTGAACACTAAAAAACTGATCTTGATTCTTTAACTTGACTCTAGTTTCCGACATTGTAAGTACATTGTTTAATAAGGTATTTGAATTCTTTTGGTTATTGCATTTAATAGTAAAACTGTAACAGACATACTATGGCAAATCACATTAAAACCTTGATCCTTGGCCTTTGATAATCTGGAGGACGCTTTACAAAAGCGAAATGCAAAATTGAGGTCATGAATGCACATTCGCTTTTCTAAGTCTTTTTCATTTAACAATGGTTGCTTTCAAACGTGATTATAGTCATCATGACAAATCAAAAACGAAAAAAATATTGAAAGGAATAATGTATCATATTGCAGTCAACAAATATATCCAAGTTTTAATCATATCAAGGAAAAATTTATTTAAGAAATGAATGTAATATATTTTCCTTTGATTGATGTATTATCGATCAAAGGAAAAAATATTATATTCATTTTTTATCATTTAATTATGATTTTAAGTTAATGAAACGGAACTTTCTTTCAATTATCTATTAAATTTACGCATCAAAAACCACGCGCACGAATACATCACAACAACTTTACCCTAACGTTGCAAAAATTCAAAATGGCTCAAGGCCAACAGAAAAAACGTTCTCAAATAATGTTGTGTCATTGCTAGCATTCTCTAAGATAAATTAAAATTCTTTAACATAAAAACTTACCTGTTGTATTATCCCAAAGTGTATATTTTCCCCTGTCATTTATCTAAGTCCGTAAATGTAACAAAGGGAAGCTACTCAAGTATCATAACAGTTCTAGATCACAGGAATTTTTGATTTCATTTGCGCATCTTTTCATCTGAATTTCAAACCGAACATATAAATATGTATCACAACCTGTCAATGCTGTAAAACATGGAAAAGTCTGCTGCCGACTGTTTAAGATTAAAAGAATTCCGTCCACTCCTCATTCATGCAGTGTCGTTTTTCTCAATTATTCGTTTCCCACAATTTAAAAGACTTAACGGTTTTCCCCGCTGTGATAGCAAAAAAAAACATTTCTTCGGAGTTCTGTTGTTCAGGGATAATTAAAAAAAGAAACGATAGAAATAAGCCAGAAACGTAACGGACGGGTTTCAAAATTCAGGAAAATATTTATTAAAATAAAAGTATTTAACTTTTTCCTTCCAAAAATAATCTGGAAGCGGGAATATACATGTAACGACTACCAAAGTAGTTCCGGCTGCTTAGTGCAAGAGAACTCTAGATTTCATTGATGAAGTAATTTAAATAATATTTATCCAATCAGAATCAAGTATTCTATAGAAAATAATTGTATTGTAGTTGTAACACATCATTTGATTGGTTAAACGGTTTTATCGCGGTTTCTAAAGCGTAAACTGCCCCAAGTTATGTTATATCGGATAACATAAGTTGAAATAAGCTTCATTCCTTAGTTAAATGAATAATGCATGAAATGTAAAACCCTTTTTAAAGCAATTCACAGTTTCAGTTTTTTAAGCAACCATGACAACCCTGTTCTGCAAATTTAATTTTAAAACTAAAAAAAATATAATCACTTTTATTTTTTGTTAGATAAGTTTGATTGAAATTTGACCGACAGTGATGAAGGGTTTGATTAAATTTAGCATGCAAATAGAGAATTTTTTTGTCACATATATTTTTTCTGCTCAAAAATGATCCTTCTGTTATTTTAATAAAATATTACAGAATTGCGATGTCATATTAATTTAAAACAGCTTTAAGGGGTGTTAGATATCTGTGGTCAGCGCATAACATATTTTTTTAATTTTTCCAAATAATATTGTCAATGTAGCTTTGTTTGTTATAAGGTAAATATATTGACAGAAAAGTACTTTTTTTTAATACGAATACCACCCTTCTCCAAATCAAACTTTGATAAAGTAATATAAAATAACGTTTTAAAACATAGGGATATATATGCAAACTTCCGATACTCATTGAGTCAAATGCTAAATGACGTTTTTTATACCAATTGTTAGCTCATATCTTATACACTGACTGGAATTGACGACGGATTTTTTCCCGTTATTTCCTGATTATGACAATGAGCACACGGCGGGTGTGACCGGTCGGCAGGGAATACTCACTCCTCCATGGCACCTGATCCCTCCTCTGATGTTTCGGAGGTCCGTGTGTGCTCTGCTCTTTATTTTGTATTGTTTTATGGACTTTAAGATTGAATACTGTTCGTTATCTCCATATCTATTTTTACTGACCCATTTTGTATGTTTGATATGATATTTAATTATCAGGATTTCTACAGAAAAAATCGGACATACGTCGATATTTTGGGGCCATAAAATTTTCGTTAATTTAGAGTTCGCGTAAAATATGTAAAAGTTCAGCAGATTTTAAGAAATTTTCAAAATATGACTTTTGGGAGGCTAAATTAGACAATATACAGCATATACTTGTTTACCAACATATTTATATAGTTTGATGGACCTGTGTTTTAACAATTCATTGGTTTGACGTCATTAATGACAAATAATAAACGATATGTTACAAATCACTTTACATTAGACTTTGTCAAAAAGGTTGGCCGAAAATTTGGATCACCAATCATCAAGCAACAAAATGTTTTGTGGTATAAGACTCCTGTACCTGGTGCAAAGAGATGTTTACGATGAAAAATCCCAGCCATAAGCATTGGAAACAAGTTGAGTTGAAGGGGTTTGGGGTCGACTTGACTGGTCATTTGTTAGAAGAGAATATATAACATTAAAATAAAGACAAACTGAACAGACAGGAATCAGACGTCAAAGGCTTACGTCAGGACTGCTGTTAAGCACTTTGTTCAGATTCATGATCGGGATTGTTAAATCGTCTGTTTAATGAATTATCTCCTAAATCTCTATTTTTTTTCATATTAATTGTAAGACTGTTACTGATTCTCTTCACATTGTAGTGTTCAAGCATATCCCGTTATTTCCCGGACAAGAATCACATGGGAAACCGATTCACAGGGAATGCTCACTTCTCCATGACACCTTATCCTTCATGGACTGATCGACCTGCAGAAGAAGGAGGGTACGACTCCACCTGCTGGTGTAGGGCTGCAACAATCTCTACACAGAGTTATCGTTCCACTTATACCTCTAAAAGGAGGTAGTTTAAAATGACCCACAAGAAGATTAATACCTTATATGTTTTTTAATGTGTCAGGTTGTTTTCTATAAAAACTAAACCATGCTGATATTTATCGGCAAAGCGTTTTAAATTTTTCGCGTGGTCAGTGTAATATCATGCCGAGAAATAATTATAAGATATTAAGAAAAAAGCAATACTAGTATCTGATTTTGAATCTCATAAATAAACCTTCATTTAAGAAACTCAGCAAGACTTTATAAGTTTTACGTTTACATCTTATGATGCAAAAGGTAAAAGTAAGTTTTGCCAATAATCTTGGCATTTAGACGCTAACAGAGGTATTGTAGCGAAGCGAAAACTAACTCTGGGTAGGGATTAGGGCCGCAAATTCAAATCTCTACACGGTACTGTGGAACATTTGTCAGTAAAATGGGATTTGAGATGGGAAAATGGGTAATTTGACGATGAATAAAACAACAGTGAATAAACTTTATTATATAGCTAAAACTAGTCTCTAATAAAGAACTACTAAAAATCTAGAGACGTTTAGCGTTCAATACAAGTATCTCGGCGTTTTATTGAAGGCCGAGTTTGTATAACGTATATGAGTATCCCCAAAACAGTCTGAATACGAGCGTTCAATTTTGAACGTGCCATTGTGAACAAAAATGTCTGTTCAAATCATCAGAGTTAAATTAGAGAAAGGAAGTGGCATCTAGGTAAGATGTTTTCATTTTTACACAAAAATGAAATTATTTATTAAAAATTTAGTACGTATCAGACCAATAACAACAGCATATTGCTCAGAAGTGTCATCAGAATGATGCAAAATTGAACACTTACAGGACAGTCGTTAATTCGAATACTGATACTAAAATATCATTAATTTGAATTTTTTATATGGATTGATTGATTGATTGTATATTGTTTAACGTCCCGCTCGAGTATTTTTCACTCATATGGAGACGCTTTTTAAATGGAATAATTATTATAAATTATGAAGAAATATTTTAGATATATAAAGAAAATATTGAACTTATATATTGGTTAATATTGGCACTCGTTGGATGAACAAATGCGCTTGCAAGCTCGTGCATTTGCACAGCCAACTTCTGCCAATATTCACCGATATAAGTTCAATGACCTTATAGTATTGATTTCAGTGAGGCTTTTAGTCCGGTATATCAGGATATATACATTCATAGGAAATATTAATATTCCAATGTCACAAAACTTACCTATTGAGTAATATTAAAATTGAGGCTTGCGTCATGCTTGCGTCATGCTACATGAAACTCAAGTCCTAGTTTCACCCGATGTACTGTAAATAACTTTTTATTCGCAAGAACTTTATTTTCGCGTAATTACGCGATACGGTATGCTCGCGAGAATTTAATTCTCGCGTATAATACATTTCCTTAAGATTATATAGAGCAATGACCACAATTCAAGAAAATTTTGTCTCGCTAACAAAAAGTCAATGACTCTCTCACGAAAACAAGGTGTCGGAAAATTAAGTGATCTACAGCATATCAGTTAAGTGATTGCTACCGCCTCTTATTCTATGACCTTGTGAGCAAATACAACTTATCATTTAGTCAAAATACTAACTGACGTTTTTCATACAAATTGTTAGTCCATTATTTATAGGTGTACACTTAATTGACGACGGATTTTCCCCCCTTATTTCCTGATCATGACAAAGAGCACAGGGCGGGTGTGACCGGTCGGCAGGGGATGTTCACTTCTCCATGGCACCTGATCCCACCTCTGATGTTTCTGGGGCCCGTATTTGCTCTGATTTTATTTTGTATTGTTTTATGGCCTTTGAGATTGAATACTGTTCGTTATCTCCATATCCTTCTTTATTAACCCATTTTGTATGTTTGATATGATCTTGAATTATCTCCATCTCCTTATCCTTTAATCCTTTGTAAGACCATCTCCCAATTTAAGGACAACTCTTGTCCTCTATTTTGGACTAAAAATGAAACACATTGAGATAACTAACAGTATTTAAACTCAATAGTCCATAAAAAACATAAAAATGGTGTAGAAGAAACACGGATCTCCAAAACATCAGGTGCCATGGAGGAGTAAGCATCCCCTGCCGACCGGTCACACCCGCCGTATGTTTTTTGATCGGGAAATAATAAAGAATTCCTTGAACAATGCCATGTGTATATAATTGTCTAAGAATTATTATGATAAAAGGTAGTCAGCATTTGACTTACTGATAACTTGTATCTACTGACAATTTATTATAAATCTACTTATGACTAAAACATTGCAAAACTTTACACAAAACTGTTGATAGTCATATTTTAGCAACTTTATTGTTGATAATTTAGCTCTGTTTAGATATTGCACGTACCTAGAGCATGCTCTTACTTATCGAATAAACTAAGGGATTAAAACCTCGTAAGCAGGTGATGAAGGTATCTTGCTACATAAGTAAGAGGATTTAAAAGTTAAATTTAGTAGGTTCATAATAAGGTTTGGCTGTTAGTAGCTGTAGATTAAGAACTGAAGTGTTCTGGTTGATATTAGTCTTTGAGCATAACGCCACAGATCCCATAATGCAAAAAGCGTGCGATTTACGGTGCAAGGTTTTATGCGCATTGTTGGGGGTGGGAGTGGGAGGTGTCTCCACTTTCTTGTCTTGGCCAATCAACTTCCCTTTATTCCCTAATTCTAGACCAATTCTTTATCCAACCTGTATAATTTATTCACCATATTAATATTTTTAATCATCTCAACAGGCGATACTCGCTTATTCAGAATTTTCTTCAATCTAATGGACAATTCAATGTAAGCTAATTTTTCGCCTGTTGAGACGACTTTTAAGAAATGGAAAGTGGAAAAAATTACAGATTGGTAAAAGAATGTGAAAAATTTTAGGGAAAAAAATTGCTGGAAGGGGAATGTTCATTCTTTATATTCGTAAGATTTGATACATATAACAAGTGGGAATTATTGTGTAACTATTCTCCTAAAATAGAAATATAACGAAAAGTAATGAAGGTCATAAATCCTCTCAAATAAATAAAGATAGATAGGAAGCAGAATAAAAATGTGGGATCAGATGGCTTGGAGGAGTAACCATCCCCTGGTAACGGATCACATACAGCACCATATGTTTAGGCAATGAGGAAACTACTATAATTTGTAGTGAAAAAAATGGCCTGACAATTGTATAAAATTGTATTCACAAAAGGCCTTCTTAAATGGGTGAATACCAATTTAAAGTCGTACAGCCGACCTGTGTTACGGTAAATGTGTTATTTTGGTTGTGACAATAGATGTCTGAATAGATTTTTTTTAGTATTAACAATTATGTCATGTACACCTGTAGCTAGATGCGTCGATTCAACAATTTGACAATGCATTGCCGTACAATAAGTTAATGTTTATTTGTCACACAAAGTATAAAGAAGAAACAATGCCAGCTTTCCTGATATGCAGGAATAACTGCAAGAAACGTAATATGTATACATGATTTTTGTCATTCACAGAATAATGAAATTTAGCTCATTTCCTTACTCGTGTCCAATTATAGTTGCATTTTCATTGCTAATTCCTCAAAGATAATAAACATGAATAAGTTTTTTTAATGTTTAATTAACAGAGAAATACAGAACAAACATCAGTTTTATTAACTTCGTCTGGTAAAAAATAATTAAAATACATATAAAGTAATTACAGTTTACTTTTTATTACAACATCTACTTTTTAATTAAATCAACAACATTGTAAACTTGGAATTTTTTGTGAGATTTTTTTTTCTTTTTAAAATTTTCAATTATATCATATATTTTATATATTTTTTTGAAAACCGCTTAAAGAGTTGCAAAACTTCTAGAAAAGTTTTACAATCCTCACATATAATATCCAGCCAACACCTTGTTATATAAAAAATGCAAACAATTAACTTCCGCTTAGTGCCAATTATCAAAGCAATTAGAATGGGATTTTTGTTCGCTTTCATTGGGTCAAATACACATGCTTTATTAATTAACATTGGAGAAAAAACCATAAACATTTTACTAAAATGGCTTATTATGTATTGAAGATATTTTCTTTTAAAAAGCAAATTCTACAAAATATTAAAAAAGAATAAAGTGTCATTAAGGAGAAAATATTCATATTTCATTAATTTGATTTATCTTTGTTAACACGCGAATTATTACTTTACGAATGATAGCTCAATCCCATATTCTTCTGTTACAATGAAAAATATGACTTTAAGTTAATAGTTTTTGTCAAGATGCAGTGATGTACTTGTTTTTTATCATTATTTCTTATCAATTTCTCTTTATGCCATATTATTCAGATTGCAACAATTTATTTTTTTTCAAAATTACATGTATATCTGTTGTCTTCAGTATTTCTATAATTTTCTTATCTTAACTGAGCTGTCAAAAAAAATAAATAAAATAAAATAAATGACCATAGCACGATGTATGAAAAAGTTTATAAAATTTAAAATTTTTTTTGTACAACTAACAATGCCAATTTTGGGTGTGTCTTTTTCTAGATATATGTCTCCTACAAGGCAATAACAGACACTAAAGCAGTATGGAATGGAATAAATATTAAAAATATTTAATATCAACATTAAGGACACTAATAAAATTATCAAAATGTCTATTACAATCAATTTCTACATTAACAATAATTACAATGACAAGGGTAATATTTTTACACTTAAACATATGCGATGGGTTCACCTAAAAGTTCTTGGACATTGTCATTTTTGTCAGGATGAATGTTCCTGAAAATGTATACATGTCTATTGTAAACTAGAATATTTTTTAAAATACATTGATAGACCGGAAAGCTACAGTGCCACCCATTAAAAAAACTGTATATTTATTGCGCACAAAAAAGTGCGCTCGGTTCTTTATTAATTCTTCCAAATTCTTACTTCAATTGCAAATAAGGAAATATTTTTAAAAATTCTTTTATCTTCTATCAAGTACTCTCGTAGTTGACATCCGAACGAAGCATATTGGACCAAATTATCTTTGAAACCAAATGGCAATATAAATAAGCAAAATATTCGATGATTATAATATCAGGATCAAGAGGACTTTAAACAACAATTTTGAGGAATGTTTGGTTGTGAAAACAGCGAAAGAATATGTTAGGAACACACATTTAGTAATATTTTGAGATTATATTTTTAAAAACATGGAGAAATAAATCGAGAACAGAGTGCACTTTTTTGTGCAGAATAAATATACAGTTTTTACAATGGTTGGCACTGTAGCTCTCCAGTCTATCAATATATTTTTTTCGGAGAGCTACAGATCTGCAGCTTAAAATGACAGTGAGGTTGTTTTAATACAGTTGACAATCTAATTCATACAATTTGAAATTATTAGGTTATGATTTGTTTACAATTTTTGAGATTCTATAAGAAGTAGGAATGCACTGAATTTGATGAAAAGAAAGAAGAGCATCGTTCATGATTTTGTTATAAATCTAGCAAAATGTTGGATTGGGCTACGTAGTCTGAGTACTAATATACGACGATCGTAAATTATCCTGTATTCAGTTGAATTTACTTTTACATCAGTCTTGGCAGTATCGCAAGTGCATTCAAAGTATTTTCACCTTTAACGTTCGTAAAATATTGTGTATTGTATTACTTACATATTTAATTCATAGTCTCCATTGAAATATTGTGAACACATTTACCAGTGTGGACATAATCAAGTAAATTATAGAATTATTTCAGGAACTTTTTGGACAAATCCCTCATAACTTCTAAAAAAAAGACAAAAATAAGGGTCCATGGACCAAAGTTTTATACATTACAATATGTTGATATTATAATGCTCATGAGTCCCTTCTGTTACTGCAGTATTTAGATGAATACTTATAATTTCATTTCTTTTTTGTTATAATATCCATCGTTACTAATGATTTAGACAAAATTTAATCTTCATTTCACGGGGAATACATACACAAAAACTCCTCAAATTATGATCTTTATGTTTTAAGTGAATGTTGGTCAGAAATTTTTTCATTATTATGTTGCTAATGTGAGGTAAATATCTTTAAAAACATTACTTGTTTTTCTGTTTGATTACTACTTAATTTGTTTGTAAAATTTGAATAACAATTTTTAATATTGCTTTTTACCACCCTTTTTCTTGATTCTTCATAAAGATAAGTTTAGTAGCTTTTGAATAACGTTTAAAAATGTTAACAATATAACCGGCATAACTTTTTTTCGTCACATAATAGATATTAACACCACAATTGTGACTCTCTTTTTATTTACAAGATGTTTTGGAGAATACGAAACACCTATGATGTTTTGTAGGTCCGTGTTTGCTCCGCTATTATTTTGCAGTGTTTAATGAACCTTGAATACTGCACGTTATCTCCATAACATTCTGTATGATACCAAATATTTGTGCAAATCTATAAGATATCTTTATCCTATATAAAATATTTTTTGCTTCTTTTCAAGTGTTTGAGGGTTTTGTCTTTGCAAGAATATACCAAACTAATATACTTTATAAAAATATATAGAAAAGGAATTGAAAAAGTTTTTATCTTCTAAAATTTTAACAGGTAGGTCATATTCGCCTAAAAATCACATTTATAAATTTACATTTTAAAAATGATTGTTTCCACATTCAAATAGAAAAGAAAACATCAATATATATTATTCCATCAAAGGTGACCAATGTATAACCCTTTTAGCAAATGAAATGATAGCTAATTGAAAGAAATAACAATTTTTGTGATGTTCTTAGCAAAACATTGAAAGTTTTAAAATTTTTACATTATAAAATTGTTTACTTTCCTCCAATTCATTTTCATTAACATCGTTTAAATTCACCACTTTCTGGCTAAAATATTAAAAAACCCAAAGAATTACTGCTATTAAAATTTGATCCTGTTATTCTTATTTTCATTTAAAAGTTCAATTCCCGTTCTTAATTCATGCAAACTTAGGAATTGGTAGCCTTCACTTCACAGAGAGACCACGCCCCCTTAGCATTACCACTGGCCAAATACAGATTGACTTCTCTACAGTGGGCGGGGTCTGGGCATTCACAACGAAACACGCAACGTGAAAAAGCGTCAGGTACGGCCTTGTTGTCTGTAAGAGTACAGAACTGGGTAGGTTCCTTGATGGCTTTGTAGGATACCTATAAAATCAATAACAAAATGATCATGATAACGATTATAATATCCATCAATTTACTGTATGTTCACCTTACGATGTATGTCATAATCGTTTTCCTCTGTAGGAGCGTGAATTGATTTTTTTTTTGTCATATCAATGTCCATTACAAAAATGAATGGATTTAAAGTCAGCATAATTTTTAGGTAAGCAAAATATTTTGAAAACAGAGGTTGATATGTATAAGTATTCGTTAAAAGATTGGAATTTTTTTAACGTTTGGTGCTTGTCTCTAATATGAAAAAAGTAAACAGGTACATGTAAAGAAAGCATAGAAAAGACACAAATATTTAGTTCTCCATAGAGATTGAGATATTATAAAGTTGATATACTAATGATTGTTTATCAATATTCTGTTCAGTCATATTAAATTTTCTAATGACACTAGTGATTTTGCAAAAAATATTGGTGATGTCCGGGAACTCGATCGCACGTCCGAGTATCGAATAAAGAAAATGGTACTCGGTTACTCGTATGTGTATTTTTTCTTATTTCAGAGTAAATATTTTCATTAAAAACTTATCCAAAATTACTTAAATTCATATACAGTATATTAAAACCTGTAAAACACCCGTTATCGCCTTTGGCTGTGTATACACAGTAATAAGAAACCAATCACCTGGTGCAGGGTAGTTCTCCCTATTGTGGCCCTTAAGTTTCATTAAGATGGCTTTTATGATTTGTTTTCACAGAGTCAGTAAGAGTTATCTTTTATATCAAATGGTCCTTGGTTTGGTCTTTAATTATTTGAGTTTTGACAGTAAACATTGACTTAAAGCAATTCTAATCTTTGTTTGAAATGAAAGAAAGATTGCAGTTTTCTTTCTTCTTTTAAGAAACCGTACTTCATCTTTGATTGTACATATATAAATCTGGTCTTTTCCTCTGTATGAAAGATATTTCTCTCCAACTCATTTACTCTATTTCAAGTCTCAGATAAACTTATGTCATGTACAGTTTATTCTATTGCTAATATTTATAAGCCAGTACTTCTAAAAATAATTAATCATTCATTTCTTTGTCATACTTACCTCTCTGTTTTAATAAAAAGCAAAGACGTAATTGGATTTTAATATCATATTTTTATAACATTAAGATAAGTTATTCATTTTACATATAAGAAAAGGGTATTTTTTTAATTGTTCAGTTTAACATCGAATCGCTATATCAACTCCCAAGTGTTCTCAGTGAAAAACATGTTTGTGTATTTGTAAGTTCTTATGAAGAGTTTTTATATAGCGTAGTGTTCTCTTTCAGTATGTTTTCTCAGGGTACTTTAAGATCATACAATTACATTAAATACTCTTCAAAATATTAAAATTTGGAACATTAGTCTAGGTGAATATATTAACAAACAGTAAATACACAAATATTGGAAAATTCTTTATTTATCACTTATTTAAAACTCTAAGTAAAATTAAAGAATCTCTGAAAAATCTATCCAAAATATAAAGAATCTTTCAACAAAATATAATTTTTTTTTATTTAATGCAAATTTGCTTTTCTAAAAGTTTTAGACTTAACATTTCTTTATTCATATTCACCTGAAGCATCCGAGAATTGGAGTGCCTGTTACATGAAATTCCTATTCCTGATATTGTTATTGTGAAAGCCTTTGCCTGAATTCCAAACACAGGTTCTGTTGGCATTCTCATCATTAAGAAAGGGGTGAAGTCTTCTTGGGTTGGAAGTGGAAAACATGTTCCCTCATCGTCATCCAAGACAACCGCCATTTTAGATTTCTTGTCTCCATTGAGATCGTTAAAAATCTCAATTGACTCCCATCCTTGTAATTGAAAATAAAATGCATTACAAAAATTGCGATATAAAATTCCTTTCTATTTCCAATGATTTTGTTTATTATTGATCATATTTGCTGACTTGGGATTTAATTACATATTTTTCTCGACGACAACATGCAATTTTTACTTGCATATAAATTTTCAAAATGTGATAAGGTTTATTAAAAATCAAAAATCATATTTATGAGATATTCAAGGAATTCAAGGAATATGTCAATGATTAAGAACATCACAATTTGTTCATTTAATCATTAACATGCTTCACAAGTTTTAGCTTTTCAAAAAACTTGCCTAATTAAATCAATTAATATCCACACGAAGAGTGATAAACATTTTGATCAATACTTCTGTTTGTTCCTGTTTTGTTTTGTTCTATGGATTTTTGTTTTTGAATACTGTTGTTATCTCTCTGTGTTTCATGGCTATGATTAAATGTGAAATGAATTTCCTCTACTGAAGTAATTAAAAACAGTTGCATTGTGTGTGCTTTTATGTTTTTTTTTTCCTTAAAGATTCGGACGAGGTAGTGCCACTATGATATATTGAGAATGCAATAAGCTTAAGTAAATTCAATATTTAGACCTTTTTGGAAAGAAAATAAAAGATTGTGCACTGGATTCATTTTTCTTGTGTTGATTTCATTATGAACAGAGACATGTAGATCATGCATCTCAAGACCACGTCTTTTTAAAATTTTTATTGGACTAGTCCATTTATGGAAAAAACCAACCGCAGGTTCGGGAACAAATTAGAAGAATGATTTCTTTAGTATTGAATGTCAATATACTGATCTATACAACCTTTTGTAAAAAATTAATTCTTATACAGATTACCACCATGCAAACAGGCAATAAAAAAAATTAGAAAACTATAAGCTATTCATAATTAACATTCAAGAAGGAGAAAGATAACAAACGTTAACCAATGGCGAAAGGTCATCTAATTGACCCACGTAATTCTAAAACATTAATTATTTGGCATGTTTAACAATAACATTAACTCACTAAATACCGTAATGTAGTGGGCTTACCTTGGGAAATTATAAAGTCTTCAGGTGTTGTTCGTGTAGGAACTGGAAAATAATTTCTTGTTTCAAAGATAAAACCACTTTATGCATAAATGAAATAAAATGCATATTGTAAATGTTCAATCTATATTACTTCACTAGGGGCCTATTGAAAATAAAGTAGTATTTTTTCAGAAACAAATTCAATTAAGGGGGCCGACTGAGGTTTTATTGCGTGAAAACTACTATAGCGAAGCTCTTTATTATACCCGCACTTTCTAAAGAAAGTTCGGGTATATTGTTGTTACTCATGTCCGTCCGTCCGTCCGTCCGTCCGTCTGTCACACTTTTCTTCCCTGAACTCCTCCTACATTTTACACAGTAGCTTAATCATCTTTTGGGAGATGGTTGGTGGGGTCATGTAGATGTGCAGTAAGGTTTTGGAATTTTGATTTTGCCCCGGGGGGTCAAATGGGGGTCGAAAAATGACATTTTTTTATGCAAAAAGCCCCGTCTTCCCTGAACTCCTTCTACATTTTACTCAGCAGCCTAACCAGCTTTGGGGAGATGGTTGGTGGGGTCATGTAGATGTGCAGTAAGGTTTTAGAATTTTGATTTTGCCCCAGGGGGTCAAATAGGGGTCGAAAAATGACGTTTTTTAAGCAAAAAGCTCCGTCTTCCCTGAACTCCTCCTACATTTTATTCAGCAGCCTAATCATCTTTTGGGAGATAGGTGGTGGGTTCATGTAGGTGTGCAGTAAGGTTTTAGAATTTTGATTTTGCCCCGGGGGTCAAATGGGGGTCGAAAAATGATGTTTTTTATGCAAAAAGCCCCGTCTTCACTGAACTCCTCTTACATTTTACTCAGGAGCCTAATCATCTTTTGGGAGATGGTTGGTGGTGTCATGTAGATGTGCAGTAAGGTTTCAGAATTTTGATTTTGCCCTGGGAGGTCAAATGGGTGTCGAAAAATGACTTTTTTAATGCAAAAAGACCCTTCTTCCCTGAACTCCTCCTACATTTTATTCAGCAGCCTAATCATCTTTTGGGAGATGGTTGGTGGGGTCATGTAGATGTGCAGTTAGGTTTCGGAATTTTGATTTTGTCCGGGGGGTCAAATGAGGGTCGAAAAATGACGTTTTTTATGGAAAAAGCCCAGTCTTCCCTAAACTCCTTTTTCGTTTTAATTAAACAGTGGTCTTATCCTCTTTTGGGAGAGTTTGAACACTCTTTTGAAATTTTGTTAAAACATCAAGGTCAAGGGGTAAAAAATCATAGCATGTTGGGAAACATCTTGTTATGGGTAATGATCACTTGAAATGTGAAAGTCGAATCTCTTCTCAATGAAAAGGAAATACAACATTAATGAAAACTAAGTTAAACTTCAAGGTCAAGGTCACAGCGTCAAAAAGTCATGATACATTTGGAAAGGTCTTATCACAGGTAATATGAATGCCCTTTCATTTATCTTTCAAAATGATCAATTCAAAGCAATTAATTTGTTTATGAAATTAGGTCAAACTTCAAGGTCATGGGTAATAAAAATCATAGTGTATTTAGAATGGTATTGTCCCATTTAATACTAATACACATGTTTACTATAAAAGTCCTGTCTCTTCTCATTCAAAATATACGACCATTATGACCAAGGTTAAATTTATTGTGACAGATGGGCAGATTGACAAACAAATGAGATTTAATGTACCCTACCTTTAGCGAAAATGGGGGACAATAAATGTCTTTGCTGTTCTTGAGAAGAAGATTTATGATGGAAAAAGTCCCCTGCATATTTAAATGTAAATTGGTTGAAATTGGCCCAGTGGTTCTTAAGAAGTTAATGTGAAAAGTTTGCAGACAAACAGATAGACAACAGAAATCAGTACATTTCAGAAAACAGTATGCTTATAAATAGTTAATCAAGGTGCTTTGGGTAGCAAAATTAAGCTAAACTGGTATATCTAATTCATCTGCAGAGCTTAGTATATTTGAATATGCACAACCTTTTCAACTCTTATCATAATTATTTTTTAAAATTTATATCACCATGTCTCATTCAAGGGAGAACTAGAGATATGACCAGATGTATATCTGTTGAATATAAAATATGTACATGTATACTGTGTTTTTTTTTTAGTAATTTGTTTGTTTGTTGTGACAGCAACTGTTATGGCAGCTTTTAGCAAAGGTTGAAGTTTCTCAAATGTAAGTCAAACTCCAAGGTCAAGGTCAAAGGGTCAAAATTGTTGGTATCAAAGGGAAAGTCTTGTCACAAGGAATACACATGTGAAAAAAGAGAGAAATCCCTAGAACTTCCTCACCTGTTCAAAAGTTATTGCCAAGGTTAAAGTTAAATTGGGTTCAACTCTAAGGTCTAGGTCAAAAATAATTATACCTGTTGAAAGTTCACAATGATTACACATGTTAGAGCATGAAAGTCCTAGCACAACCTGTTCAAAACTTAGGCCAAGTTTAAGGTATTTTTCTTGTAAAAGTGGGTCAAACTCCAAGGTCAAGAGATCAAGAGGTCAAAATTGGTGGTACCCATTAAAAGGTTTTGCCAAAAGAAATTTACCTATGAAATATTGAAGCCATGTGTATAGCCCAATCCACTTAAAACTTATGGGCAAGGTTAAAGTTTCTGTGGACAGACAAACATACATAAACATAGGAAACAAAATATGTATATATAGTCAAATGAAAAAAATTTTCTACTATTATGGAGTCATAAGATCAATTGTCATTTCAGGTACAGGGAGTCAGTGGCTAGGGAGATCAGACACCCACCCCCCTGGAATTAGCAGTTATTTAAATAAGACTATGTACTGTAGAGAATAAAAATGACTTTGGACATCCTCCCCCTTAGAAAACAGGGACTCCACCATCATTGTTTTTATTATTATTTTTTATTTGCTTCTCAGGAAATCTTGGGCTGATTTTTTTGACTGAGGTGTGACACCCCCCCCCCACTTTCTGAAAAAAAAAATTCTGGATCTGCGCCTGTATATACTGAATGTCCGCAACGGGAGATAACTTGACAATGTGAAATTTGTCGACTGTGGCATGCGATGATCTTTAACACTTTTTGAACTTCAACCTAACAATTTGCATTTATTTATTTTTATGCAATCTATACTAAATCTTGTACTTACCGAATGTCATAGGTCGTGACAACGAATTCATGAAATATAATCCATATAATCCAATTAAAACACAAATGATTTTAACTGACCACACTGCATCGTCAGCATACATGTGCTAAATAATCTCATTCGACAAACCTTTGCTGATTCCGTTGCCAGTATGAATCGGCCAAGGTGTGCCGAGAGGTGATATCTATAAATATGATAATCGGTGACGCAAACCCAATGTGAATGTAGAAAATAAGATGTTCACACATAAAACTGTTTAGTACAAGAACAAATTTCAAACTATCATAATAAACTATGTTTTAACATAACTTTGCCATCTAGGTCTATTTTTTAAAAATGTGAGAGTGAGAGTGTGTGCGTGTGTGTGTGTGTGTGGGGGGGGGGAGAGAGAGAGATAGGCATTGACAAATTAATCGGGTTGTATTTTCAATGGGTTTTTTCCCGACCAAGTACTAAAATCAGTTTGCACATTTTGATAAATTCATCAAAAACGCTTTGTACTTAAATAATATTTTATGTCGTTGAGAAAGTAAATTTAAAAAATTCCAAATTATGGGCAAAATATTTCTCTGAATCTAGTTAAGTAATTTACTTCAATCATTAATTAAATTCTGTTATTTCAGACTGGTAATGAATGGTAATTCAAAATACATACATGAGGTTCATAGATCATATGGTCACCTGAAATTTTATGTTCAATTTGACGAATACATGTACGGTGATAATTATAGAATTATTTTGACTTCTTCCTTGGAAAGTCCAATATGAAGGAGTGTGTATTTAGAGGCAAACACCATAGTGCGGGTATAACTGTCTCATGACAGCATCTAGTTTTTATACTATTTATAACTTACATTGACTCAAGAGTGCATGCTTAGTTTGGGGAAATCTACCGTCCTGGTATTTAAAAGGGGCCGTCTCAAAAGACAGGTATATTTACTATAGGATTTTTTAGAAAAGAGCAAGCACTTTTCAGACAATTAAATACTACAATAGACTTTTTGCTAAAACTATAATATATGATGAAATTTACTGTATTGGAAATTATAAGAGGCGTGTTCGGAAATTATTAAGATATTGTGTATATTTTTCTTTCTAATGAACGTCTTTCGATGAAAATTCACACATATACGTTTCACAAACACAAAGAATTCGTAAAAGCAAAAATTATTTTACAAATATTAAATTTCTTGTCTTCAATCATCGATAAATGTGTCAATGGTAGAGGAACCCGGAGCATTCACGAAATCAGATATTTTAAAAATGTAACAACAACCTTCAAAACCCCGGTGGACCCATAACAAAGGCGATAATAATTCAATTTATGTTTATAATTTTTCAGATTTACTTTGGCTGCATGTTGTTTAAGTTTGTTAGAATTCTGCTCAGAAATACAAAGATCATTAAAATTAAAAAAATAGCGCAATAAAGAATTCTGATAACAATGCAAAAATGGAATGTGACGTCAAGGCGGAGAAGCGAGAGACAAAAAAATATTGTGTAGCGCTCTCTAAAATTCTTATCCAGACTGACCAACCTGATAAAACAATAACAAGACTGCAAAACTAGTTAAATGTTTTAATTTCATAGGTTTATTTTTTTCTGAACAATAATTTAACCAGAGTAAAATGAAGAGCTCTGAACGACTATCAAGTTTGGCCTAACGGAATCAATAACTTTGATCCGCGTTGCGTAAAGGCGGCACTGCATGATGCAAAGTCATCCTGTATATATCATGAATGAAAAGCTTACATTGGTGAAGCAACAACACATATTTTTTTAAAAATAGTTTAAGAAAAGAGAACGCTTGATTTTTGTAATGTTATATATGAAAACGAACTATAAAATAAACGCTTTCCGATCATTTCACATAGTAACGAAAACATCTCCCTGACGTGACGTTTAATGACATAGCGATGCTGCTCCAGGTCGATAGACATTTACATGTTTACAATTTTACCAGAACTTATCGAATAATCAGACAAATTATAAATTTTGCATGTTTGTTTTATTCTTTCTTTCTAAAAATGTTGACGAATCTCTTTTATTTATCTCTGCCATTTATAGAGTTTATGTCTCAATAATTTCCGAACAGCCCTCGTATGTAAGAAAAACAAAATTCTTCCGTCTGGTTTCCAGAGTGGACATCTCAAAATACCAAAAACTAACGAATCTTCATGTTTTTAAAGAGTAAAATATAAAAAATACAAAGGATTTATGGAAAAAAAAATATATAAAAATGGAGGGAAGATTGTCAAATTCAAATTTCTCTGTTTTAAATTTCAGGAGCATATATTTATCTTTTTTTTCTTTTATAACATTATTACTCCTTTCATAAGAGCTTCAGATTATCATAACGTCGACTACACAATTTTACGACGCCAATCTACTTATCAGTCGAAAACTCGTTTTTAAAAATCAGATATATGAAATTGTAATTAAATTTTTCAACCTATGATTTTTGAATTTTATATGTTTTTTATATTCAGTGAAAAAATTGCTTATAAACAGTAAATAAACTTTATTTTTCTGTGATGTGAGTACTAGTAATATTGTGCAATTGAAACTATAGTCAGCCCCCTTAAGATTTAATATTGTATTCAATAAAGGTACATCGATGTATATAACACATTAACAAATAAGGAAACAATTCGTATATAATTAAAACATTAAGCTGTAAAAGCCATTTGTTTAAAGTTATTTGCATACATTTGTTTCTACTTACCATTACAGGTTTTCTCTGGAAGTATCATAATTTTCCTTGGCTCTGCATTGAATGAAGAAATGTGAAGGTTACCCACAGATTTAAAGGTCTAAATCCAAAAATTATAAACACAAAAGTTAAAGATAACGAACAGTGAACGACCTATAAAATTGGAAGTAAAACTTTTCAGTGAATAAGGAATGAACACGGACCTTCGAAACAGCAGAGGTGAGAATAGGTGCCTAGGAGGAGTAAACATCCCCTTTTGACCGCTCACACCCGTAGTGAGTCATGTATTTATGGATCAACTAGACGGGCCATTCCGTAGTTTAAAAACAGAAAGAAAACCGGCAGTACAAAGGAAATTGAAAGTAAAGTAGAACAAAAAGAGAAAGTAGGAGAGAAAAACGCACTTATAAGAAATGTTGATGTTGGCTCATGTTCTATTCAGTAGTAATCACCCATGTAACTACATGTAAACGTGGTATTCCGTAGTAAGTTTGAGAACAAGTTAAAAAAAACTCCAGCATTCTATCAAATGACAGATTGCAAAAATGCATTTCCAAAAACAAAAACCCTAGAATCAAAAGGTTTTTCCGACTTAACACGTACGGGTGTGAAAATTCGATTTCATGCTGTACTTCAATATAAAATATGCTACCCCTGTCAACATATTACGTTAGAATGAACTCGCCTGGTGATATAATTAAATAATGGAGTTAAAAACAGACCCCCTCCCCCCATTAAAAGGTTGCCTGGATTCGTGATTAGATTTTTTATTGCAAATTATGCAAATGTAGATTTTTAAGAAGTCTTTGATATTCTTTGTTTGTTTATTGTTTAACGTCCCTCTGAAGAATTTTTTTCTCATATAGATACCCCCCTTCACACTTGCAAGTAGACAGCTGTAATTCTTTTTTTACCTTTGCATCGAACAGTTAGGGATATTTTTCATGCCAGCACCTACTGCGACACGGGATCTCGTTATATACAAAGGCAATTTGACCACAAATAATGCACATATGCATTGCTTTTCATATGAAGATCATATGTGGATCATATGAGAATAATATGTATATAAAATCGTATGAGAACAATATGTGGCTAATCATATGAGAATCATATGATTACACATATGAATATCATATATGTATTTACATATGATTCTCATTTGAAAGACAATGCATATGAGAATGATATGTATATTTTTACAGTTGTCATATGAAAATCATATGAAACAGTGATCATATGAGAATCATATGAAACAGTGTTTCTTAATTAGCCGTTGGTATATGCAAGTTATATTGCAATTTCAATAACATGCATCAATAGTAATTTAAATGAACATTAATTCAAAAAGAATTTGTTGGCAATTACTTATGTAAAGTTTTTACTCTGTTTTACACTCCTTTCCCTTATAAAAAAAACCTTCAGTGTAACAGTGCTGCTTTTTTATGAAGTCCAAGAAGCCCAAAGCTGATAAGACTGGCGATTGATCCTAAAGCTGATTCTGACAGACGATTGTATCATCACAATTTTAAAGGTAAAAATATTGCAATAAAAAATCAGAGTGTGCATCTGTAATGACTCCTTTATGACAAAATATTTCTTGATATTTTCGTTCGTTCCTTTATAATTCTACATTGTTTGCACAGCTTCTTCAAAAATAAATTCAACTCAATAATATATAAGTTAAATTCTACATTATGAAACAATTTTAATCCAATGCACTTTTAAAATATGGAAAGTATGAATACAATTTTCTTGCTTTAAAAGCTATGAAACTATACAGTAACTTCAGTGGGGGGGGGGGGGGGTATTCTCTTTAGAGAAGTGGACAGGCTTTTGCCTACACGTGGGCGAAAGCCTGTCCACTTCTCTAAAGAAAAAGGGGGGGGGGTAAATTTAAATTTTGAATTTCAGCAAACAATTGATAACAGTGGCAACTTTCAACGTATAAATACATGTGCACGTGACTGTGTTGAAAGTGCATGTACATCATAAAGCTAACCTATTGAATATTTACATCTATATATTCATTGACTGACATTTATATTTTTTCCAACACTAGATAAACTAGTTTCAGGTAGATGATCTATTGTGTGAATATTTGTTTTACAGGTTCAATATACAGTCAGCCTCTCATAAGGAAAAATCGAAAGATCCAAGGCTTGCTTCAAAGTTAAGGTAACTACACACTGGTCAATAGACTTTGTTGTATACTTCCTAACAGAAGTCTAGGATATCCTGGAGTCACAAAGTCTTTTTTTCTGCCTATCTACTTGTCTGTAATTTTAACTTGATTTTTCATAAATTTACAATAGAGAATACATGACAAATGTTATTGCTAATGTTTCAATTTTGCTGTGGACATTTTTATGTGATATTGTATTTTTGTACAAGTACATGACCTAATCATGTTATTCATTTATACATGTATACATGTTTAACTAATTAATCATTTTGCTGAAATCTTATAATTTGTACTCATTTTAGAATATGTTAAATACATGTATCGACAAATGCTACTGACTTGTTTGTATATTTTCTTGTTTAGAATGTACACTGTGAAAAATAAGTTATTTCTCTTGATGAAAATAATTTTATCAAAAAAGTTGTATAAGGAATATAAGATATATTAGAATATTTTACCAATGAAGATAGATCAGTCTAATGTAATGAATTTTCATCTAAAGCAGAAATATCTGGTTTTTAAATGTAAACTGTTTCATATGATTTACATATTATGCCCTTTAGCCCTTTTCATATGATTCTCATATGTAAATAGCTTGAAACACACTTAAGTGTCTCATATGATTTACATATTATTCCCTTTTCATATGATACTCATATGTAAATAGCTTGAAACACACTGATATCATCCATATGCAAATCATATGTAGTTATTTTCATATGATTCACATATGTGGATCATATGTAAATCATATGATTTACTTCATATGATGCCCTTTTATATGATTCTATAAAACAAATCATATGAGAATCATATGTGGCTAATTTGCCTGTGTAAGGTCTCCACTGAAATGACGGTCTCCACGCCCCACAGCGGGGTACGAATCCGCGACGTAAAGTTTAACTCCTTTATTCGCAACTCTATGTATATAAGACCTTCTGTTCACTGTGACACGTGGGCTTGTCTTTTTAAACACAGTTTAATTATTGTGTCTTTTATCAACATTGTTAATCACTATATAAAATCATTATCGCTTTATGACATTACGTAGTGTGATTCTTTGAATTTAAAAGTAAAATATGAGAAGATAAGCTTATCTATTTTATTCATATAATCATTTTATTCACATTAACACGGATTATTAAGTTGTTATTTCAATGTTTTTTTTGCAGGGGGAGAGGGTATTTGTAATATTTGTCCATAAAAAAAAGTTATCTATTAAAATAAATGGTCTATTTAATAGCATAAAAATAACTTTCTGTTTAATGATCATACATCTTTTTTTTCATAATTTTCTTACATTGACCCGTTTACGGAGGATCAATCGGAATTGCTCTTGTTCCGTGATCCGGAGATCGTGAGTTCGATTCTCGGCCGAGACTGATTTACATTGATTAAGAATGGGTAGCAGCTACTCCTTCTCGAAGCGTGTGTTACCGATTAGATCTTATCGGTCCAGAACGGTCCAGTGCCATGGCAGGAGTTACATTGTAGCACGATAAAGATCCCTCACTGCTCATGCCGTGTAAAGGGGAAGTCTTCACCGGAAATGGTGAAGTCTTCACATGCATAAAAATTCTCGTATATATAATATATAAACAATTTAAAAGTGTCCCTTTCAAGAAACATAGGTGTGCCAGTGATATCAAGAGATAAGAAAAAGGAAATGTTTTTATTAGTATTGTTAGATTGTATCTAGGACGTCATAATTTAGACATTTAACATGACGTCATAATCACTGTTACTATGATACTATTGTAAGCTTCTGAAGATTGAAAATGAAAGCCCTAGAGCTTAACCGAGGGTTTTTGTGTTTTCTTTTTGCATTTTAATAAATATACTATACAATATACAATCAATTAATTCTTATATTGCATATAAATGCGTCACATTTTACAAAATTATGCCATTTTGAAAGATGCATTTTGGTCATATACTTTTGGTTAAATGAATGCCGCTGCAAGAACTGATATACTTTTTATTCATATAAGATTTATCCATGTTATGAAAAACTCAAGTTTGCATGATGTCACGGAAAACATTTCCGATATAAATCAATAACGGTCTTCTTTAAAGGTGCATAGACAAAGATTTGAGTTAATATTTTCTCAAATGTTCTATATGATATCACGACTAATATATTAAAATAGCATTTCACAAGAGTTGTTTTAATGTTAAGGTTTAAAATAACATTTGCTGAGTGTGTTCAATTGTTGTTACCACATATGTATAGACTGAAAATATACTGTGTGTAAGTTTTGCTTTCGAACATTTATATCTTGAATGTTTTGTATTATAGTATTAATATTTTCTTTCATTAATACACAAGGCTAACAAGATTGCCACTTTTCCTAAGTATTAAGAATAAATTAAAATTTGTGAAAGTACAAGGATGTGTCGACCAAACCCAGTCAAAAAGTCGAAGTTTCAATAACTTTTAGATGAAGATTTAAAATATATTTTTGTGTGAAATGCTATTGTAATATATAAGTCATGATATTATACAGAAAATATTACCTTCAAATCTGTGTCTATGCACCTTTTACGCTCAAAGTTAAGAAAACTTACCTGGGCACCATTCTGCAAAGGGTTTGGGATCTGATACTGGAAAATCTGAGGAGCTGAACTTGAAAAAACCTAAAAATTATTAACAAAACAAATTATTGTAAAGACACTAGTGGTAATCTAACAATCAAGATTTATGATAAACGTGATGACTTTAACTTTTCTATCGTTAACTTCCCTTACTTATGCAGCAATATACCTTCAACTTCTGCATACGGAGTATATATATCTCAGTTGATTCGATACGTAAGAGCATTCTCTACGTATGAACAATTTCTTAAACGAACTAAATTATTGACAAGCAAGTTGATGAAACAAGAATATCAGGAGTCTCGTTGAAAGTCATCATTTCATAAGTTCTATGGTCGATACAATGACTTTTTCAGCAAATACAATTTATCATTGAGTCAAATGCTGACTGACGTTTTTCATACCAATTGTTAGTCCATTATTTATACACTGAATTGACCACGAATTTTTTCCTGTTCATGGCAACGAGCACACGGCGGGTGTGACCGGTTGGCAGGGGGATGCTCACTCCTCCATGGCACCTGATCCCACCTCTGATGTTTCGGAGGTCCGTGTTTGCTCTGATCTTATTTTGTTTATTGTTTAATGGACTTAAAGATTGAATACTGTTCGTTATCTCCTTATCCTTCATTATATTGAAAAGCCAAAACATGAATATATTTCCAAAAAGAAAAAAAAATATCATTTATTTTACCCCAATTTTTAGGGGTTTTTTTAACACAACATGAACACAATCTTATTATATAGGTACAAAGTACTCTAGATCCCTAGATTTCTGTAAAAATATCTTTTACTGAAATGGTTGAAAAAAAAACAACTGTAATCAAATGTATGTGAAAAAAATACAAACATTACAAATTCACATTGATTTTCCAAAAATCACCTAATATTCCCTTACCAAAGCAACATAGCTAAAGAATAAACCCAATTTTCGGCCATGGATAACTTAAAAGTCTTATTTCAAGAAAAGTAATTGTAAACAATCGTTCGACAACATTTGTGTATATCTAAATTATATATATAATTTTATAGTATTCCTTGTTTAAATAAAAATTAAAATATTGCAGATTCCTTATTTTTCGCGAGTACTTATTTTCGCAAATGGGCTCTACAGCATCAATTCGCAAGAAAAGTAATTTGCGAACTTAATGTTGGTAAAAAGATTTTAGAATTTACAATAAATTTAAAGGCACGAAATTTCCTTTCGCGTGTGCTGCTTCTCGGGAAATTACACGATAATTTATTCCACGAGTAATCTTTGGAATCTAAAGTAAAATCTTATGCTTAAATGTCATTCTTTGAAATAAAAAGCAATGATTATTGTTAAAATCAGAATTTTGAGACAAAATGATCCATAAGCAATGATTTGTAGAAATAACCTTTATTTGAGTGGTGGGGGTTATATCCTGCAATATTTAATGCTTACTGACTCCATCCAAAACAACAATTTCAACCTTGTTTTTATGCCCCACTATGAATACAGTCAAGCTGTCCTTCCGTCTAGCTGTCCTTCCGTCACACTTTGTCTGTTCCAAGTTCAGTTTCAAAGAAACTAACCAAGATATTTTTATCAAGCTTTATATGCTGATAGATATAGATGAGAGCTATTCAAAATTATCAACATTTTTGGTTAACTTGACCTTTTTTTGACTTTGACCTCACTTTTCCTAAATAAGTTTTTAGCTCAGTTTTAAACATACCATTCAAGATGGTGTTATCAAATTTCGTATTTTATACCTACTGATAATAGCTATTCAACTGCATCACCATATTTTGACCTTGACCCTTCCTTTGACCTCACTTTTTAAAATTAATGTTAAGCTCAGTTTTAAAGATAGCATTCAAGATATTTTTATTAAACTTCATATGATGATACATACTGATGAAAATTATTCAACTGCAGTTTTTATTTTTGATCTTGACCTTTCCTTTGACCTTTGACCTCACTTTTCCTAAACCTGTGTCAAATTACATATGCTGATACATACTGATGTAAGCAATTCAACTGCATTTTTGACCTTCGCCCTTAATTTGACCTTGACATCACCTTTATCAATTTGTGATTAAGTCAGTTTAAATTAATAATTCAAGATATTTTTTTTATCAAACTTCATATCTTGATACATATTGATGAGAGATATGCAACTGCTTTAATTCCTTTGACCTTGCCCTTTGATTTGTTATTGACCTCCATTTTTACTTAAATTAATGTCAAATTTCAAATGCTGATACATATTAATGTAAGCAATTGAACATGCTTCAACATGTTGACCTAGGTTTTTATTTGACCTTGACCTTACTTTTATCAGATTGTATTAAAGTCAGTTGTAATGAAACCATATATTATATTTGTAATTCATATCCTGATACATACTGATGAGAGCTTTTCAACTGCATCAACAGTTTTGACCTTGGAATTTCCTTTGATCTTGACCTCACTTTATTGAATATATTGTTAAACTTCATATGCTGATACATACTGATGTAAGCAATTCAACGGCATCACTATTCAGGATATTCTGAATTTTCATGTTGCAATACTAAAATACCCTCGGCGGGGCATTCATGTCCTATGGAGAAATTTCAAGTTTTAAACTATCTTACAAAGGTAGAAAATAGAATTCTCTTACAAATACTTCGAATAAGAAGAGTGTCTCTTTCGTTGAAATATAAAATTACTTTTGTGACGCAGAAATGTAGGAGGGTTTCTTCCCAGGCTAAAACAATAATCTCGATCATCTTGATATCGAAACATTTTACACTCGTAGCCATTCCAAATATTTGTGTAGCATGAAGAGCGTTGTATGCATCTTGATTCACACTGTTTAGCGTTATCAAGGGACGTAAAGTCCAAGCACAGCTTCTGGGAACTCCTGTCCTTTAGACTAGATGTTTCTGATGTCTCCATACAGGAAGAAGGATCTGACAAAAATATTTGAAAGATAATGAAAATAAGATTGTAGATTGCTGTTAAACTAGATTCCTGATAAAATATTCTGAAAAGTCGTGTTTTTTATTATTATTATTTCATTATTATTTCGAAATGTCTTTTGACATTGAACTTTAAAGTAGTAACAGTCATTTCAAACAAGTCTTATCCGATAGTTCTGAACTTCAAAACAAAAGAAAATATGAGAAAATCCATGCATTAAGCTAGTCAATGGTTTGATTATTTGATTCAAGGGGGAAAATATGTTATCCAAAAATCTAAAACAAAACCAATATTAAATAGATATAACAACAACTAAAGGATACAAATAATTTTTCAGTGTTTGTTAAAGTAGACATAAATGTTTGTTATACACAGCCCTACCCACAAGTTGACCATTTAAAGCGTATATTTTAAGATACCAGAACAAAGGGGAGTCAAAGCATTCTTCGGGATGACTTTTTAGGTATTTCCTACTTACTGAATGTTTGTTTTAAGTAATTTTCAAAATGGACGTCAATATTAGCCATGTATTATATAATATCCTCGATTTATAAAGAGGTTTCAAATATTATTATGAATTTTATACATTGATTGCTGTTACCTGCAGGGATAAAAGTAGTTATGGATAATGCGTGCATGTATAGATATCAGGTTTCGTCAAGACGCATACGTATGAGACACCCGTGCAAGGGATATTAACTTGCTTTACAAAATTAGTTTAGCATTATTTAACATTATTATCTAAATGCTTAAGGTAGTCCATTCTAATGTTTATAAAATTAGTAGTTAATTAATCAAAAATACTCAGGAAAGTATCTCTGAATTTACAAAGTTATGTGAATTTATGCACAGTATTTCTTTAAAGTTAAAGACCAAAGTTAGTTATATTATATATTGAAAATTGTCAAATCTTCAATATTTTTGCATAAAAAGCGTATTGGAATATCAGCAATGTATTTTCTAATTGCAAATTGATCGACAAATATATATCAAGGTAAAAAAAACAATTGGTGCCCAAGCATTCAAGGAAATTGTCATGATTTTTATACTTTGTATTTTTTTGTCTTCTACACAGGCAACCTAGCCACATATGATTCTCATATGAGTATCAAATGATACTCATATGATTGGTTTCATATGAGAATCATAGATAAAGGGGATCATATGTGAATCATGAAGCAAATCATATGATTTACATATGATCCACATATGTGTATCATATGAAAATAACTACATATGATTTGCATATGAATGATTTAAATGTGTTTCAGGCCATTTACATATGAGAATCATATGAAAAGGGCATCATATGTAAATCATATAAAACACTTAAATGTGTTTCAAGCCATTTACATATGAGAATCATATGAAAGGGGCATCATATGTAAATTATATGAAACAGTTATGTTGTGTTCTCTTTCAATATTTTTCACATTCTTGTATACATTTAAAAATCAGATATTTCTGCTTTAGATGAAAATTCATTACATTACATGTACAATGATCTATCTTCATTGGTTAAATATTTTAGAATATGTTATAATGCTTACACTTTATTGATGAAATTATTTTGATCAAGAGAAATAACTAATTTTTCACAGCGTACATTCTAAACAAGAAAATATACAAACAAGTCAGTAGCATTTGTCGATACATGTATTTAACATATTCTAAAAAGAGTACAAATTATAAGATTTCAGCAAAATGATTAAGTAGTTCAACATGTATACATGTACAAATGAATAAAATAATTTGGTCATGTACTTGTAAAACAAAATACCATATGACATGAAATTGTCTACAGCAAAATTGAAATATCAGCAATAACATTTGTCATGTATTCTCTGTTTTAAATTTATGAAAAATCAAGTTATTTGATATTCTAGCATATAAATAAGAATGGGTTATCTTTACACGTCAAATTCAGACAAGGTTGTGTACATCCTTCACATTTCCTATTTATTCCATACGTATATTTCAAGGTTCTTTTTCCTTCTTCATCTTTTCAATATTTTCAGTTGTCCTCCCTCTGATCTGACCATTTTGAAAATCTCTTTGAACTGTACCAAAAATGCAAATCCACCTGTTCTCCCCTTCCTGAACTATTTCTTTGTGGCACAGAATGGTCTCAACAAAAGTTTCAAAAAATAGAAATAAAATAATTCTTAAATTACAAAATCAATTCTACAAGTTATATTAAAGTAACTTATCATCAGCAAACAAATGTATTCCCGATTCAACGACACAGATATAAAAAGAGATAAAACTAATGTTATATATGTTATACTAGGTGTTTTGTGGAATTCTATGATGTAATTTGCAAGACACTGCTGGGAGATATGCTTCATAATAAAATTATAAAAAGCATTTTTTTATTTTGACAATTGAATTGAATTTTGCAAGACAATTACACTATTGGAAGATATGATTCATATTAAAATCATAAAAAGCAATTTTTTTTATTTTTATCAATTGAATTTGGAATGTTCAAAAAGTATTATTGCCAAAAATTAAGAAGATTCTGACACAAATATACTACTTTTGGACAAAAAAAATTACAGACAAGTAGATAGGTAGAAAAACAGACTTTGTAATTCCAGGATATCCGAAACTTTGTTGGGAAGAATATAACAAAGTCTGTTAAACATTTTGAAGTTACCTTAACTTTGAAACAAGCCTAGGATCTTTGGATTTTTTTTTTTGAGAGGCTGACTGTATATTGAACCTGTAAAACCAATATCAACACAGTAGATAATTTCTAAGCATAACTAAAACTTAAAATACAAGAGAGCAAGAGAGAGGGTACAAATTTGTAGGTTCTCATTTGATTAAAGTTTTTTTACAAACAATATGTGTCCTTTCAAAATAATTTTACCTGAAACTAGGTTCTCTATTAGGTTTGGGAAATTTTTTTTATAAACTTTTGTAACACGTCATCATGACTTTACTGATTTTAACGTTACGTGAGATGAAAACTGTAATATTTCTTAATGGAACTATTTACTTAAGCAAATATCCAGTAAACTATTTTGAACTTTCAACACATGCATATGTGTACAGAAATACTTGATAAGTTGCAAACGATTATATTATTATACCTCCTGAAGTTAAAAAATTGTATAGTTTCAAAGCTTTTAAAGCCAGCATATTCTATTCATACTTACCATATTTTAAAAGTGAATTGAAATGTTATGTTAAAATTGTTTTCATAGAAGTCTGTGCGTTTTGTAAGGAATGCGCAGTCACTACGGATGTTCTATATATATTGAGTTTGAAATTTATTTTTGATGAAGCCAATGCAATACAATGTAGAATTATAAAGGAACAAAAAAAATTATCTAAAAATATTTTGTTCACACCCTTTTCTTATTTAATCTTTTCATAAAGGAGTCATTACAGATGTTTTGTGTCGTGTGTACACTTTGATTTTTTTTTACTTTATTGCAAGTATTTCTTTGAAAAATTATTTTTAATATCGTGATGATGCAATGAGACAAAAACTGCTTAAACATATACATTTTTATATTGATTATCACATCAGCTTTTGGACAATTATAATTTCAATTCCAATCGTCACACTTCCTTTAAAAACAATCACTTTCTGGTGTCTTATGTTTTAAGCTTTGGGCTTCTTGGACTTATCTGATGGAAAATGCAGCACGGTGACACTGAATTCATGTTGTTGAATGCATCTATAGGCCATAAAAACAAACATTTGTCATTAAGGTGTTGAAAGAATCGACTTGATAACGATCTCAACATACAAAAACGCCAAACTGCTATACAAGGTTTCTACTTTTACTTTCATATCAGTACGTAACAAAAGTCAAAACAAAAAGAAAACAAAGTAATGCCTTTTGCCTAACATGTAAATTGTAATGTTTACATCCATTCAGAAACAAATTTATCCAAAATTACTCACAGATCACTAACGTTATATAGGTTTACGAAATGCATTAATTTAACAATTTACAAGTTTTGAGAGTATTACAGAGAAGAGTTCATACGAACCTGTAACCGTAATGAAACGATATTTTAACAATATGAAATAAAGGCCTTTAAAAATTGTTCTTACTTTTTCCAAAACCCAACATTTCTGCTGCAGCAGTGACGTCAAACATGACGTACATTTTCATCCGATAGAAGTCAAAACCAGTCCGGGAAAATACGGGTTTTTTTTATTTTACTCAAGTAATAAACCCAAACCCAAATGATTTGAAATAAAAAGCAAATTAATTTATTTTTTTATCAATTTTGTCTGGGATATGCATTATTACAGAAAAAAAAATTGTGAAAGGTTTTTTTTTTATAAAGGAAGGGGGGTGTTAAACAGAGTAGAAGTTTACATAAGTTATTGCAAACAAATTCTTTTGAAATTGATGTACATTTAAATTACTACTGAGATATATTATTGAAATTGCAATTTTACTTGAGTATACCAAGGGCAAATCAGTGAATACTGTTTCATATGATTCTCATATGATCACTATGTCATATGATTCTCATATGATCACTGTCAAAATATTCATATCTTTTTTACCTGAGTATAACAAGGGCAAATTAGTGAATATGGTTTCTCAGATGATCAGTTTCATATGATTCTTATATGACCACTGCCAAAATATACATATGATTCTCATATGTAGGACCTTTCATATGAAAATCATATGTATATTACTTCATATGCATGATCATATGATTCTCATATGATTGGCAACATATGATTCTCATATGATTGTATAAACATATGATTCTCATATGATCCCCATATGATCTTAATATGAAAGGCAATGCATATGTGGATCATATGTGGCTAAATCGCCTTTGTATTTCCTTCATGTATTTTTTATACATGGTGTGAAAGCTTTTTTTTTTCAGTCATTGCAAGACACCACAAATCACTACTTGTTTCTTACCATGCTAATAAGCATTGGTATCGAATTCACTTTTAAAGGACCAGAATATTATCATTTTGGTTTTTCATGAAACGATTTTAGACGATACCTATACACTGTGGCATAAGAATTGACGGAATAAGACGCGTTTTGTATAAAAATGTTACCAGACAAAGGTAAGATTAAGAAAATATTTTCAAAATTTTTCTTTTCTTTGAAAGTAAGAAGTAAATCTTAACGTCGCGGGTTCGAATCCCACTGCCGGACGTAGAGACCGGTCCTGCGGATGAGACCGTATAAACTTGGCCCCGTGTCGCAGTAGGTGCTGGCACGAAAAAGATCCTCACTGCTCAAAGGCCCCCAAGTGCAGAGCATAGGACACAATTTGTAGCCCTCCACCGGCAAGTGGTGGCGTCTCCATATGAGTGAAAAATTCTCGAGAGGGGCGTTAAACAACATGCAATCAATCAATCTTTTCTTTGAAATATAGGATAAATACAATGCCCGCTTAGTAATAGAAAGGTTGTTCAATAAGTTCCTGGACAATATTGGTAATTACTGTAAAATTCGGTTGGTGCGAATACAGACATTGCGAATTCACGGATAATGCAATTATTATGAAACATCTCTGAGAATTATATCTCGCTCATCAAATCCAAAAAATACCATTTCGCGAAAGAAGAAGGTGATCTACATTAATTTTTGCAGTATTCATTAATTAGTGCATTGTTGTCCGCTTAATCAACTAAAATATAAAGCATTTTTAGCTTACATACAGTACATGTCCGTCATAATAGCAAAAGGTTACAATGTTTCGGTTAATGCTAATGATGGACGGTCTACTTGTATTTTGTGCTTTTTATCTTTTAATGTTTGTTGCAGAAATATATTGAATTCAAGATCTTAAAAAGACACCTTTGCGATTTCCGCATGAAATATAGAAATAAAAAATCGTTCAATACGATAACTATTATACCTTTCTCTTTTCTTTCACAAATGAACGGTTTCGTCTTTTTGCAGTTGTCTGTGTAGATTTTCATTGCTGTTCTATTATAGTACAGACAAAGTATCTCTTCTGTAAATTCTTCTGCGGGTATATATATTGATGATAAGACCTTCAAGGATTTACAATTTCGAGTCAAAATCTCTTTGTCTGAAGTTCGCATGAATCCTCCTATCCATAAACCGACAGACACACTGACAAACAAAAACATAGAAAGGACGCTTGTGTGTAATGACTAGTCAAGGTATGAAGAATATGAAGAAAAAATGATAATTACAGAAAATTGTCTCATGCAATACATGTTGTATATTAAAAATTTAGTCGATCAATTATCGATCCGTAGGTTTACTGCTGTTCAAGATAAAAATGTCCAATATCAAATAGTATGCATGTAATTTATGTTTTTAAAATATACAGTTCTTATGTATTCCGTTTGAACCTACTTGAAGACTGAATGCTTTAAAAGAACGTCAACGTCATTAAGTAGATCCTCCATTATAAACATCTCAGAAAGGGAGGTAATCTCAGCCAGTATCTGGTTATTCTGTTCACACACATCATGAGATGTGTACCAGGGGGCTTCCGGCATACGAACACTGTACCTACATTTAGCACCATATGCTATATATAATAAAAACAAAAAAATTAACTTATTTACTTAAACAGAAAGAAAACTTGGCAAATTGAATTGAAATATTCTGTAAAAATCAGATATTGTTAATTACAACTTAAACCACGATTCATCAATTTGAAATTCATCCGACATGAATAATTTTTGTGCTGAAAAAAAAAACACTGTACAAAACATGCTGTTTAATAATTGGTGTGCAGGGAGAAATATTTGAATCTCAAGGGATTATGCAAAACTTGCGAATATTTTCCACAGTTGGGATCGGTGCAAACATCGATATCGAGACATTGGGAGTTATTTGGGCCGCTCTTTATACGTTTTGTCAATTTATAAGATCTTTGATCCCCAAAACACATCGAAGTACTTTTAAGGCTGCATTTAAAACGTAACATTGTGTTGCAAAGTTGAATTTGAGTTTTATTTTTAAGTTATGTATTTAAGTACGCACAATTCATATAGAGAGTTCTCTTGGCTATATATAAACATATTTGTTGAGATATCACATGACGTTGTTGATCAGGTGACGGTCATTTCTTCTTTTTTGGAATGTTTCACATAAATTGCTTTGGTGCAGGTTATAAACACAATTATTATTAACTTTTTGTCACATGAATAAATTCGTTGCATCCTTGTGAACCCGAAATGTGCTTGGGAAAAGTTACACTATTTCTTTGGTACAACGTATGTCTCATTAACTTTAACTTAACGACGGCTCTGAGGGTATTTTCCGTTGAATATCGTCATCTGTTATATAATAAAGCCATCATACATTTTTCTCAACCAGGATTCAATAAGAACTCCTCTTACATATTTCCACAAAAGATATTTAAAAAATCCTCATGAATAACCTGCACCAGGCTCTTTTATACACATATTATTAATTTTGCCTCCGTCCACGGGTATAAAAAAGGGTAAAAGTCAAACGTGTATTTTCGTACACCTTAAACTTTAACTTTAGTCTCTCTAAATTAGTGACCGATAAAACCAATACATGGTATGTTTTGTACCATTTTCCAAAGCACAATGAATACCGACGTTTTTTTTTTTTTTAAATCTCTGAATAAACAAGGGTCGATCCAAAATTCCGTGAAAATTTGTACATTTATGTATTTATTTATTAGTAAAAGTAACTGCAAAATTACCAAAAAATAGAAATATTTGTCGATTTTTTAATTTAAAAAAATTAATATGAACGATACCTTTGGAAGTTGCTAAAGTGACAGATTTTTTGTAATGCCGGGGAGACATTTTCATTTTCTCGTTCATTTAAGGAACAAGAAATCATTTTTAGAGTTTCATTTGGGTGTGGCAAGAAATCGGTCACGCCCGATTAAGTAATTAAAATACCATAAATGGCAAAGAAAACAAATATACCTTATTATTACAAGTCTTTAATTTCTATTAAAACATTTTCAAGAGATTTTTGTTGATTTTAATTCATTTAATTCAGTTGTCGATTTGTTGTTCATCATTCATAACGTTGAAATTCGGTCAAGTGATAATTTTTGTGACAAGAGGCCCATGGCTCACAAAGCTCACCTGAGTCATTGTTGTCATGCCTTTCTTAACCGGATTCCCCTTGTAATACCATAAGTTTCAGCTCTCCTGTTCCAGTAGTTTGTAGAAGATCTTTTAAAGTATTAGCTATGTATTTTAATGTAAGACTTGGATTCCCTACTATGGGTCCGCCCTACCTCTTGGGGTCATTATTGAACAATTAAGAATTAAACGTCCCTGTTATGAATCCACATACGTTTTAGCTTTCCTGGTCTAGAGGTTCTTGAGAAGATTATTCCTAAACATTTCGATATAAAACTCGGATTCCCTAATTCTAAAACAAGGTAAATTATTGACAAGCAAGTTGATGAAACAAGAATATATCACCAGTCTCTATTATTATCTCTATTTCGTAAGTTCTTTCGTCGATACAATGACCTTGTCAGCGAATACAACTTATCATTGAGTCAAATGCTGACTGGCTTTTTTTATACGAAGTGTTAGTCCATAAACTATACACTGAATTGACGACGGATTTTTCCGTTATTTCACGATCATGACAATGAGCGTACCAAGATTTTTTTTTTTTTTGAGCACAGGAATGAAGAAAAAATACAGTGTTCTCTAGAATTTCCAAGTCGATTTAAACTCTAGGGTTAGATGCTCAATTATCCCAATTTGTAATTGGTTAAAAGGCTCCTGTGACATTGATGATAATTGGAACGGAGTGAAATTTTCCAGAATTGTTCTATAACGTTTTTTTTAAAATAAATATTGTCTTTTGTTTGCTTTAATCAAGCCAGTTGAATTAACCTTCGTATAGCATACAATTGTGTCACAAATTCATATTTTAATCACATAATACAGGTATTCCGCTATTGTGGTTATACTGTATTTGGTCAGAAGAAATAGTGATAGAACATACTCAGTACTAAGGTATCGAACTAGGGAAAAAAACTTACATTTAATATACACTCGTTTCATTCGCATATCTATATATACTCGTATGTTGTGGAGTCTTATCAAAGTTCTAATTAACCTATTTTCAATCTTAAACAAAACTGATTTGTTCACTTATTCAATTTATTTACAAATTCAACGAAAACAAATATAAAAAGCCATAAATAATATGATACAATATAAACATCAGCATTGTTTTTTTTTTCATGCAAATGAAGAAAAATCTTACTTTTCCACGAATCTTCATGAAGCACAGATAAGGCCCCTTAATAAAAAAAACAAAAAAAAAACAATGTGTATATTCATACGCTATTGGAATTGGCATTCTTATTCATTTTATTACATTATTACATGTTAGATTATCATATTAATTATTAGATTAATCATTTAAAAATGACAGTAAGGAAAATGTCTATTTGTAGCAGATGAGAAACGTTTAAGAAAAATATACAGGTACTTGTTGAAATTCTTTATCCTAATCATTCGATTCGTCCGTTCTATTGATAACTAATTAATATCTAAATTTGAAAATTCTTCCTCGGCAGAATGTCCTAAATCGTAAATTTTATCTCTTTCAATTAAAATACAAATCAGAAGTTTTTTTTTTTTTTTTTTTTACCGAATTTCATGTATCTATAAAGAAATGTTAAATTGACATGAAGAACGGAAGAAAAATCTTGGTGAATTGATTCTACCATTTTTTATTTTCTATTAATTTCGAAAGTGGTAAACTCTTAAATGTGATAGATATAATTTAATTCAGAGAAATAGTACCGTGACACTCTGTATCTTTCCCTGGCAATGTCCTTGGCTCTGAAAAATAAAAAAAAAAATTTTACATGCTAGAATATTTTTTTCTCAAGAAATATCAAAGCCCTTTCTAAGGACAAAGTCATGTTTATCATTTTCCCCAGATGAACCATAGAAACCTTACCAGTACACCATGATTAATTTTTTGGTAATTAAGGAAAATGGCCATTTTATTATCAATAATGTCGCTTGCGTTGCGAGTGCTTGAGCCGTCCACTTAAGTTGCGATTTAAGGAGTAATCCTTACATCACGGGCTCGAATTTCACTGTGGGGCGTGGAGACCGGTCCATCGGAAAAGACCGTATAAAGCGAAGCACCGTTTCGCAGTAGGTACGAAAAAAATTTTTCACTGCTGAATGGCGCTGAGTGCCAAGTATGGGACAAAATTTGTAACTTTTACCGAAAGAATGGCGTCTACATATGAGTTAAAAATTTCCCCAAAAACGGACGTTAAGCAACAGAGAATCAATCAATTAAAAATTAAAATTATATTGTTTTATTTGCACATTTTCAGTTATTTACTTAATATAAACATATTATTTTTTGTACATATTACAAATGTAAAAAGTTATACTGATGCAAAGCATCAAATAGGATGTAAAAAGATGGCGGACGAAAATTGTTTTTGCTTCTTCCAAGTCAATTTTGAAAAGTTAGCATATTAGAAGAGATATTCGTATTCTTATACATAAATATATGGATTTTTATTCAAAAATTAACAAAGAGAGAGAAGTGTAAAATTTGGGTAAAATCGGTGTTTTGCACTATACAAATCAACAGAAAACAGAAAAAAAATGTCCTCCCCCGTGACACAAAAAACTCCTTTTGACAGGTAATGGATATTATTACACGAATTCATATCAAAGCTTTTTTGTGTTTAAAAGGGGGGGGGATTTTTTAAAATTTAAAGACAAAAATACTTAATATCTTTACTTATTTCAAGGCAATTTACAACTGAAATTTATATTTTGTTAATATATTTATGTAAAATCCATGTGTCTTAAAATAAGGAAAGAAATAGGGAACATTAAATCATATCCAGGACTATTTCAAAATGTGGTGATGCTTCAAAGAACGGTTTCATTGAAAATATCGTCTACCCATTTTTTCAAGAGCTGGATTTTTGATTTGCACTTGTTTTAAAAATGTCCAAAACTTTTTCTGTTTAAATTGGTTAAAATATGTTTATTTAAAAAACGACAAAAATGCCTTATATCTTTTACCAATTTCAAGAAATTTACAAATGAAATTTATATTTTGTTAATATTTTAAAATATGTTAAATTTATGTGCTAAAAAAAAGGGAAAAGATATAAGGAACATTTAAACATATCCAGGACTATTTCAAAATGTGATGCTTCAAAGTACGGTTTCTTTGAAAATATCGTCTACCCACTTTTTAAAGAGCTGGATTTAATACTATTTAGGACTGGTATTAAAATAGTTCATCAATACTAGTTGACCTGTTCTTTATATTAAAATAAAAGCTTTATATTGAATTAAATGGGTGAAAAATGTAGGCGAGAATCGAAAGTTAGCGTGCCTATTTCTTTATCATTTTAGCATTTTTAATTTTTGGGGGGAAAAAGGCAAAGGAAAATTTTTAAAAAAATACGTGTGTCACTCATAGTCCAAGTCTTTTGAAAACTGTTCCATTGCCGTACATTTTCTGTGCACCTTAAAAATACTTTTCTTAGTGTGTGAAAATGTGTCATTCGCAAATGCGTTAAATGTATTCACAACAAAATCCATACTTTTTAAAAAATTTGTAAAACTTATTAATTATTTTAGGCACTTTAAAATTGACTTTGAAACTCAAAACGTTTTGTTTTTATTTTTTGGGGGGAAAATTTTGCAATTTAAATTGCACATGTAATAAATAATGATGAGAAATAAAAAACCCTTTACAACCTAGTAATAACCATGAAAAAAAAAACTATTAAATTTTTATTCATGCCTTTTAGGTTTGGTTTCAAAACAGATTTTTTTTATTGAATCAATGAAATAATGACCTTTCAATTCCGCACACCCCTGTCTTATACATGTACATAAAAAAAGGCTGCTCCTCCCGTGATAATTATTCATCAGAAATTAATGATACGACAGAAATATTACGGTTGGTTTATATTTTTTGAAAAGATAATTAAGTTTGCATTTAGATAATTTTTTTATTAGCAAAATATTTATTTAATACTAACCATTGAAATTGTTACAGAGAAAAGACTATTATAATTACAGTTACCGGAAAAATTTTCCTTATGTTTTGACAAAATCAAAACAAAACAGCTTTCAACATAAATATTTCATTTTAAGAAGGCCAACCTTTAACAATTTCATAAGAAAGGAATAATTACTTACAATTTATCTTGAGGAAGATACAACGTTTGAATGAGCTAAGGATTCTATTATTTTTTTTTTGGGTTTTGTGTGTTATTTGCAATAAAGAAAAATGTAAATTTCATTATCTATAATTAATATTGTCGCCTGCGATGGCAGTCTTAAGGGGTCCACTTTAAAATTTCGAGGTAAGGTTAAAACCCCGATAGGGCCAATACGTGGGACATGGAGACCGGTCCATGGGATAAAAACCCTAAAAACCGAAGCACCGTGTCGCAGTGGAAGATGGCACAAAAAAAACTCTTACGATCAATGGCACTAGTGCCGAGTATAGGACAGATTTTGTTACTCTCCATCGGCAAGTGATGGTTCTCCATATGACTAAAAAAATTTCTGAGACGGACGTCAAACAACTTAGAATCAATCAATTAAAAAAGAAATTTTTTTGTTTTATTTGCAAATTTTCAGTTATGTACTTAATTTTTTTTTACAGATTTTTTTTTTTTACATTTTCTCTAGTAGAAATTTAACAAGTCCTATTGATACAAAGCATCAAATAGGCCGTAAAAAGAACTGCGGACGATAGTATTGTTCTCCCGCCTACTTCCAAGTCAATTTTAGATAGTTAGCATATTAGAAGAGTTAATAGTATTTTTATAGATGATTATATGGATTTTTATAAAACATTACTTTTTTGGAAAACAAAGAGAAAATGTTAAAATTTGATAAAATGGTGTTTTGCAATATACAAATCAACAGAAAACAGGAAAAAATTTCCTCCCCCTGCACAAAAAACTCCTTCTGACCGGTGATGGACTGTTTTTACACAAATTCATATCAAAGCTTTTTTGTGTTTAAAGGGGGGGGGGGCATATGTTTATAGATTTAAAGACAAAAATACTTAATATCTTTACTTATTTCAAAGCAATTTACAACTGAAATTTATATTTTGTTAATATATTTTTGTAAAATTCATGTGTCTTAAAATAAGGAAAGACTAAAAATAGGGAACATTTAATCATATCCAGGACTATTTCAAAATGTGGTGATGCTTCAAAGTACGGTTTCATTGAAAATATCGCTACCCACTTTTTCAAGAGCTGGATTTATTACGATTTAGCACTTGTTTTAAAAATAGTTCATCATTACCGATTGACCTGTTCTTTATATTAAAATAAAAGCCCTTGAGAAATTGACATCTTTAAAAAATTTTAAAAAAGAATAACATTACGTGTATCATGCATAGTCGATATTTTTTGAAAACTGTTCCATTGTCTTACATTTTCTGTGCACCTTTAAAATACTTTTTTCAGTGTGTGAAGAAAAGTAAATAATTTTATAAGTTCATGGATATATGAAGAATAATATAATCATCAAATTATTTCAAACATGTACGCGAAAAAAAGGTTGTACAAACTTCAGGTTCTGAGATGGATCTTTCTCGTGTGAATGTTATATCAAAGTATATGTGAAGTAGAAAAAAAATGTTTCATTTGCAAATGCAATACATGTATACAAAACAAAATTCATACTACTTAAACATTTGTAAAACTTATTTATTTGTTTTGGGCACTTTAAAATTGACATCCTGAAACTGTTTTTATATCGTTTGCACATCACCTTTGGGAAGTTTTGCAAAAAATTACATATATAATAAATATATGATGAGAAATGAAAAACAAATTACAACCTAGTAATAACCATTTAGAAAAACTATTAAGGGAATTCTCAAACTTTTTATTCATACCTTGTAGGTTTGTTTTCAAAACAGATTTATTTTTATTGAAGCAATGAAAAAATGACTTTTCAATTCCCCCCGGCCCTGCCTAAAACAACTATAAAAAAGAGGTCCATGGGCCACATTACCTAGAATCTTTTTGTGTTTGTTTTTACCAGATTTCCCCCTTGTAATACATTATGGCCCCGCCCTACCCTCTGGGGTCATGATTTTAAAATTTAGAATATACACTACCCCCGGGTGTTCCACATCAGTTTCAGCTTTTCTGGTCCAGTGGTTCTTGAAAAGAAGATTTTCAAAAATTTTTCCTATATATTTCTATGTAAAACATTCATTCCCCATTGTGGCCCAGCCCTACCCTCGGGGGTCATGATTTGAACAATTTAGAATCTACACTATCCCAGGATGCTTCCACATCAGTTTCAGCTTTTCTGGCCCAGTTGTTCTTAAGAAGAAAATTTTCAAAGATTTGTCCTTTATATATCTATGTAAAACATTGATGCCTTTTGTGGGGGGCCCCACCCCGGGGTTCATGATTTGAACAATTTAGAAACTTATCCCAGGGGGTTTTCCCCATCAGTTTCAGCTTTTTGACTCAGTGGTTCTTGAGATGAAATTTATAGAGTTTTTTTTACTATATATTTCTATGTAAAACTTTATTACCATTGTGGTCCCCCCTACCCCCGTGGGTCATGATTTGAACAATTTAAAACTACACTACCCCACAAGCTTCCACATAATTCAGCTTTCCTACCCAGTGGTTCTTGAGAAAAAGAAAATTTTCAAAGATTTGTCCTATATATTTCTATGTAAAACTTTGATTCACCATTGAGGCCCTACCCAACCCCGGGGTTATATTTGAACAATTTTGAACTACACTAATCCGGGGTGTTCCATATCAGTTTCAGCTTTATATATTTCTATGTAAAAATTGTTCAATTGTGGCCCCGCCCTAGCCCCTGGGGTCATGATTTGAACAATTTAGAATTCACACTACCCCACAATGCTTCCACATCAAATTCAGCTTTCCTGGCCCAGTGGTTCTTGAGAAGAAGATTTTCAAAGATTTGTCCTATATATTTCTATGTAAAACATTGATTCACCATTGTGGCCCCCCCCCCTTTAATTTTTAAAAATTTAAAATTAAATATCCAGATGTTCCCAATTTTAGTTTTTTAGTGGTTCTTAAAAAATTTTACCATATTTTTTTATATTTAAAAAAAAAATTTTTCCCCATTGCCCCCCCTACCCCGGGGGTTTATTTTAAAGTTTAAATCTCAACCCCGGGGGCCCCCACATAATTTACCCTTATTCCCCAGTTTTTTAGGGTTTTTTAATCCCCCCAATATTTTTGTTTTTTCTTGAATTTTTCCCCCCTTTTAATGTTGGGCCTTTTTTTTAAAATTTAAAATATCCTTCACCCAATGATGCTTTTTATCAAGTCTGGTCAAATTTGGCCCAGTGGTTCTTGAGAAAAGTGAAAATGTGAAAATTTACAACGGAGGACAAGGAAAAAAGTATAGAAAAATCCCGAGCCTTCGGTCAGGTGAGCTAATAAAAAAGGGTGCTCCGTCATATAAATTTTTCATCAGAAATTAATGATACATGTAGAACAGAAATATTACTAGTTAGGTTTTATTTTTTAGTAAATGACAATTAAGCTTGCAATTAGATAATTTGCTTATTAAGAAACATAATATCTTATTAAGAACTAATCATTGAAATGGTCACAAAAAAAGGGTATTATAATTTTAAAGCTACCGCAAAAGTTTTAAATCTTGATATGTTTGGACAAAAACAAAACCAAAACAGCTTTTGCATAAACATTTTACTTCCGAATTTTAAAGAAGGGAATCATTACTTACAATTAGCCAAATTAAATTAAATCATTAATATGCACTTTGAATATTTTCACTAAATCCTTAACAGACAAATAATTTACATATTCAGTGCACGTCATTACAAAACTCGTGATTAAGTAACTTTTAAAATGCAAATATTCTACTTTCATATATATGTGAATATTACATAATTCAAATTTAAAGGTTTGGTTGATAAGAAATAAAATACGATTCCCGTTGTTTTTTTTTAATGTGCATGCACATAGGATGTTTTATTGATTAAGACACTCCATAAATTAGATTCTTTAACTTTTATGATCTTTCATATGGAAAAAAATATTTCGATTATCCCGATTAAGCTACTTTTGAAATTTTTTTGACTTAAAAAAATGAGTATTTTAAATGCCGTGGTTTGGTTCTGTCACTCTTAAAATATAGCCTTCAAACATTTTAGCGCCGACAATTAATGAGATAAGAATCAAACTTATGTTTAATAACCTTAACCGTAAGTAAAGCTTGCTGTGAAGCAGATTTAGACTGTGGAAGACTGGAATTTTCAACAGTGATTAAATAAATTTATTCATATTTATATATCTAGGTTATATTCAAGATCAATCTTTAAGAATTTGGTTCAAAGAGTTGTCCTTGTAGGTGAAATTAGCCGTTTAAGTTTAAACCTGATTGAAAAAAAATCAGTTATATCGGTTTCGATTTTTTTGTGATTACATGTCACTTGCACTATTTTTTTGGGTATTGACACAAATTCCTATAAAATTAATAATACATATTTGTGTTTTTAAACACTCCAAAGCATGTAGGAAACAATTTTTTTCTGGCAAAATACTCTAACGAAAATGTGATTACAGCTATATTTCGATAATTTGAAATCCCTTACAAGTAATTTAATATAAAATATTGATACCATCAACTTGCGATCGTTAAAGTGATCAAGTATTGTTATCGTATGCAGTACACATACAGTATATATTATAGTGTATCTAATACCATTACCCAGACATGCCTACGAACAGATAACTGTCATAAATGATTATAAATATGCACAATAAGAATTCGTTTTGATTAGCAGTTAAAACAGAATATTACGCATAATCAGCTAAGATCCTTTACTTCCGTCTTATTAAACATAATTTGAGTATGACTCAAAACCAAACTTCAAAAATTGGGGGAGGGGTTAATCAAACCCCATACCCCTATTTTTGGGGAGGGAGCGGGTGGCACATACTTTATTTTCAAAATTATTGAGGACATGCATAAGTGTTAATTTTTTTTAGCCAATTTGAGCTATTCTTAAAACAGGTATTTTGAACACCCTGAATTTTTTTCTTTTTTCAAAAATGGCTTGGCAGTCTGTTTTCATGGTTTTCATTAATCAATGTTATGTATGTAAATGTATCTATCACTGTAACTACTTACTGAGCCACAACGTATTGTTCATTTAGTCTTATTTCAAAAAATGTGCATGAAGTTTTTGCTATTTGCTCATTTGTGTGAATAAATTCAATATTGTTTGAAAAGACAAGTACAAAAAATCGTTATCACGAGAATAAGAACTCACAACATCGATGGTGTCCTAGACTCGTCATTCTATGCACTGCCCAAAGCAGCGATGTGATTTTTTTCCGTTCATTTTCGAGTTGAGACAAAAGGTACATTGATCAGATTATAATTCTGCATTTACTCCATGAGCTACCCTTTCATCATGATATAAATAAATTGTTTCTTCTTAGAAGACATTACGTACTAAACATAGTGAACAAGTGAAGGCTCGGTCGAAACGTTTTGTTGTATTTATCTGAAAATCATGGTGTACATCTTGATCTTGTCGTGCAGGTTGTACCTAGAAAGAAAATCGCCTGGGCGGTTGCTGTAAGGTACTAAACAGCATAGAACCGTAAACTTCTTGCATACAAAAACAACTAAATAAAGTGTTTTTCTTTTTTAGGAAAATAAAAAAGACCGTCTCTCTGTCAACATGGTGGCGGAAAACGGCCAGGGAATTGTGTAAAATTTCCCAAATAAAAAACTCCCAAAAACCAATATTAATAATTTTTTTCCCAAAATATATTGAAAATAAATTTATTTGTCTAAAAAAAGTTCTTGTGATCCATTAAATTATTTTATAACAAAATGACACGTAATTATTAGTGTCAAGACATCAGCAGCGATAGCTTTTTTCAGCAGTTCGAGTTGCGCGGTAGATTTGATTTGTCACGTTCAAATCACCTTTTAAAAATTTTGTACACTGAAAATATTCACTGAAATTAAAATTTTATCAAATATGATTTTATGAATTTGTTTTAATAATTGTACTCATAAAATAATGGAGAAATAATCATGATTACAGGACTTTTTAAGGAAAAATTTATTAAATTACGATTACTTGAAATCAGAAAAATGGAAGATTACTGATTACTCATGATTACTTGGCAAACTGTAATCGATTACAGCTGATTACGATTACCCTATCCCTGTTGTATGCAGCACATATTTAACCACTGTCATTTGTGTTGTGACTGTGGTTTGTATTCAATATCAGCGTTGCCTTTAATTGCCAATACATATCATAACAAATATCTTCTTTATTTATGTGCCATCTCGGAGATAATATAAGGGAGAAAATTTTTTTACTTGGCAAGACAAGAAAATAGAAAACTTTCTTTTGTGACGCAGAGATGAAGAAAATTTCTCCCCCTTTCACTACAAGTTTGTTCATCCATATATCGGTACGATTCACATTTGTCCATGGTCCACATCATTGTGTAGCATTGAAATCGATCTATGCAATATGATTCGCACTCCTGAGCGTTATTTACACCAAAGAAAAAAAAATCCTTGCACAAATTCTGAGGTTTCCCGTCCTTTAGACTAGATGTTTCCGACTTTCCATACAGGACTCATACGGAGGTGCTGAAAAAAGATTTTTAAAATAATGAAAGTAACCCTTTTCACTTCCAGGTTTTTATATTGAATTTTGTATTTATAAATCACATTAAACCAAATTATAATATACGAGAAAATTATTCATTCTTTTTATATAGCTAAAAAAAGATGTAAGATTTTTTTTTCACACAAAATGAAATTATTTATGAAAAATTTAGTACGTATTAGAATTATTAAAACCTAAATAAACAAATTATATCGCTCCATAGGGTCATCAAAATAATGCGATATTGAACGCCTACAAGACAGATGTAAATGTTAATTTGAATACTAATATTTAAAAAAAATCATTAATTTGCCTTTTCAGTTGGAATGAATATTATAAATTATGTGGAAATGCTTTAGCTCTATAATAAAGGAGTTATTGAACTGATATTGGTGAATATCGGCACGAGTTGGGCAAATGCACTGCACGCTCGTGCTAATATTCACCAAAATAAGTTCAATAATCCTATTTTTTTTAATTGTAATGAAATGTTTTCCCTATATAAAAACAGTGTTAAATTTTGGGCATACCTATCCGATAGTTCTTTACTTGTTTACAATATCATAAGAGGAAAGGGAATGGATTGATTAGACAATAAAACAATAGAATGATAAAATTCATTAATTTCAGCATTCATTGACCCACGATAGATGAG
>NW_026931621.1:0-48403 GCF_032062105.1 Saccostrea cuccullata
AATACTAATTATTACTGTATTTTTGTTTCAATAAATTGCTGGAGACTGAGGAAAATTGTCCGATGAGTTCTGAGAAAATCATTAAGGAAAATCTTCAGAAAGTGGCAGATGTGAATAAATATCTACATCCAGAAGAAGGCACTGTAGAGTAATCTCCCCTACATGTCAATCAGATTTAATTTTTACGACAGATTAACGGTTTTCCTAACTTTTGTGTGACAGAAGGAATGACTCTAATAATGACAAATCAATGACTGTTCGATTCTCTATGAGATAATAGGTTACATATCAGTTGTCTCTGAGGTACAAGTGTTTTGAATGTCTCTATTGTTAAGCTTATTGTTACTCAAATTCCGTCCTTTGTCTGTACTTCAAATATTTTCTAAATTGGAAATAGATCTGAATAAATATAGTGATTTAATTTTATGGTTTGAATATGTTTTATAAAAGACATTCTATAAGGCTGTCAGGAAGTGATGATATTGGATTCTTAGGTCTTTATTATATTTGTACATGTATCTTTCATCCAAACTATATTTTTTCTGTCAACAAGATTTGTTTCTGAATTTTTTCTGAAGAAAGCTTGGGTATGCAGTAAAACACGTTTGGAACAAATATTAATATTGCGAATTCACAGATAAAGTGAAGTTATCTTGAATCCCCAGCTTTATATATTTATTGTATTTTTCAAACATGTAGCAAATTACGGATATAGTAATTTCCTAGGTCCCTATGACTTCGTTGTAACCGAGTTTCATTGTCTGTCTATACATTGGTCTGTCATACTATCTTCTTCCTCAAGCTCCTCTTTTAAGAGGCAAAATAAAGGTTTAAAAAATATGGGTTTTTTTCAAATATCGGGTTCCCTTAACTTCTCTAACATTTTACTAAGTATCTTAATCGTCTTTTGGAAAATGAAGGCCATACATAGAATACCTCAAAAACATTTAATGCAGGGACAATTTCTAATCACAAAATGTCTAGTGATAAATATGGATTTTTTTTTTCAATTCGACTACTATCTATTTGCATTTTATAATTTATGCTCAATTGAAAACAAACTTTATTTGAAGAAGAAGATTTGATTTATTGAATAGAAGATGAAGTATTAATTGTGTGTTTACAATATTCAACACATAGATATTTTCTGCCATAGGAAAAAACATTCATCTTCTCATACCACAACTTCTCTGACACGCAATACATTCAATGATGCAGTTGTACTTCTCCCAAGCAGATGGTTTCTTGCTACATTCATATATGCAGAGAAAATAGGGCGTACTGCAGTTACATATGGCCTCGCAAGAATTCAGAGCCAGAAAAATCAGCATAGCCAGTAAAATAAATCTCATTCTGAAGTTTCTGAAAAAAAAATGTACATTAAGCATGATGAGCTCATACTAAGATAACGATACTTTACTTATTTTAGATTAATTAAGAGAACGGGGTAAACAAATCAATAGTTTCCTCTTCATATTTTGACTGATTTAATAATATATATTGTTTAACGTCCCTTTTCGTAGTTTGAAGGTAACAGTTATATATTGTTTTAATCATGTTTAAATTATATCTACCGTATTATTCAAAACAATACGGATTTTTTGCAAAATACTCCATTTTCATTTCAATTTCAGAGGAACTTTATCATTTAAGCATTGAATTCATATATTTGGATGTCTTCGGTTCCACAACACACCTGGCCGTGCCGACAAATTGAATACCGCGCGATGAGACAAGGTTGCGCGCGTGTTATAGATTTCAGAACGTCGTGGATTTCTAATGGATTTCATAAAGAAAAGTATACTGAATGTAAATATTTTTTTAAATAAAATAACTTTCGTCAACAACTTTAATCCTATAATTTTTTTTTAATTACAATAACTAAAGGCCTGTACATATAATGCTTCCTGTTCACAGACAGCCAGAGATTTGCCATTAAAATTCGCCTTTGCTTAATCGAATTCTGATAATAACATTTTTTTTTAAATCATAAGAAGCATGGATAATGAAAATTAATGAAAATATTACTTACTCTCTATCACCACGTCAATGTTAAAATTGATGGACACTGAATCTGCCATGATTTTGTCTTTTATAAGCAGTTGGATGATATTTTTCATGCGTAATTCCTGGTGACATATTGGTGGAATACATAACCAAAATATAGCAATGATGGTGATATATTTACAAGTTTAGAATATTCGATAATGTCACAGTTTGCAACGTTACATCCGTTTTAAATGGACTATATTTAAAATATATAAAAGTATTTACGCATGTATTTACTTCAAAGAAGATTAGTATTAGTTATACTATAATTATAATTAACAATATAAATTTTAATTTATCATGTGTTTATAGAGAGATTGTCCACTAAAGTCGAAATAATGTCACAAATATTCCTATGTTGGAATGTTTTTATTGAAGAAAAAAATAGATGGCAAACTAGCAATTACAATCTCAGCGAGATGTCGTAGGGATTAAAATTTTGGTCTGGTGTACCATGCAGACGAAAATTTTAGTCCATATATACAGTATAGATACAACATCTCGCGGAGATTATAGCCGCAATATTGCTGCGTACCTTAATGAGAAACAAGAAAACTCTACTCCAACTGTTGTCACAGACTTACCTTATTTAGTATCAGTATACCATTATCACCTGCATATGGTGTTTGCTATTATTTTATTCGATAAGCAAAAGTTAGCTTTCCATACAGGGGCAATTTTTGAAAAAAAAGAAGCACGTTTCAGAGAAATTGGTGACTCAAGGATATATCAGAAGCTGTTCAACATATAGCAAACGTTTATGACCGCTCGCCATATCCTTAAAAATTTCTGATCAAAATATGAAGCTTGACATTAATTTTTATGCCCCCGTAAACGAAGTTTCGGGGGTATATAGGTTTTGTCGTGTCCGTCCGTCTGTCTGTCTGTTTGTCTCTCTGTTTGTCTGTTTGTCCGCAAAAACATTAAAGCCATATATGGCGTATGTACAATGAAAATTATTAGACTAAAATTATAAGAACTTATTATTTGTATCAATACTTTATATAAAGATAGAACTTTTCCGTAAATTACAACATCTAAGTCAACTTTTGATTAAGTGAAGCTATGGCTTTCATATTTCACATGTGTATTCCTTGTGACAAGACCTTTCTTTGGGTACCACCAAATTTAACCTTTTGACCTTGACCTTGGAGTTTGACCCACTTAAACAAAAAAATTAAAATTTTTACTTTGGCCATAACTTTTTGGACTTATGAAAAAACTTTAACCTTTACAATAACTTTTGAACGGTTAGGGCTAGGGCTTCCATACTTCATAAATACGTATATCCTTTGTGTTAAGTCCTTTTATTGGATACCAATAACCTAGCTTAACCTTTTGACCTTGACCTTACATATTTCCGGACTTATAAAAAAGTATTAACCTTGGCAATATCTTTTCTAGAATAAGGGCTAGGGCTTTCATACTTCACATTTGTAATTCACGTGACAAGACCTTTCATTCAATACCAATAACCTTGACCTGCTGACCTTGATCTTTGAGTTTTTTTTACTTTTAAAATATTTTAACCATACCCATAGCTTTTGAATGGTAAGGGCTAAGGCTTCCATATTTCACACATGTGTTCTTTTTTGAAATACCTCTCATTGGATACCAATAATATTGACCTTCTGACCTTAATATTGAAAATGTCTGTAATTTAGAAAAAAACATTAGCCTGGCCATAATTGGAACAGATGGTAATAGGACTTTCGTGTTTCACAATTGTATTTCCAGTTAGGAGACCCTACTTTGGGTACCAATTGCAATACATACAATACATGTATATTAAAGAGCGATAGATGGTATAAGTGTTTCAATTGGCCCCTTAAAATGAATATCTTGATTTTACTTATATTTATGTATAGGTTTAATTTGTACAGCTATATATGCGACCTTTATTGGTCATTTTCATTTTGATCAAACTGCCGTTATTTTAGAAATATGACATCATAAAAATAACGTTTTCCCGCCATTTCAGCATATTTTGTATAAAACTGCTTATTTTCAAGCAGTTTTTCTTCCAGAAAATATAGAGCGCAGCCTAGAACAAGCTTCATATTTTTACCAAAGATGTATCTATCCAATACTATTTAGTGACAGAAAAATTATGCATGTTCTACACTGCGCTCTATGTTTCCCATAAGAAAAAAACATCAAGAAAAAGGCATATTTTTGGCTTTTTTGTTAGATAGCAAAAATAGCATTATTTCTCATGTCATTTACAGCTAGTGAGTGCATATAAAATGTGAAAAATATATTGGAAATGTTTCTAATGTAGTCTCTTCTTCAAAATAAATATCAATTAATCATATATCTGAATGTCATTCTAAAATGTTGATTTTTAGGGGTTCAAAATTGGCTCTTATCATATATATACTCCTTTGCATTTAAGAAAAGTTTAATATTCACTATATTGCCATACGGGGGCATCAGTGTTTCACATCTTGTTTTTCATGCAACATTGTTCATTTTATTCATCTTTATATAAGATTCTATGTTTTTGGAAGTCTTAGGAAAAGTTTTAGAGAAATAATTAACATTTTCTTGAATCCAGCCTTAGATACTAATGCTTAATTATCAGCATGATATGAAATAAGAATTGATTTTTGTTTTCTTGCAACGATAGCAAAAGCCTTTTACACTATATGTTATAGAATATATACATGACGAAAATAGAAGACAAAAAATACCGAATACTAGTACGCATAAAATCATGACAATTTCTCTGAATGCCAGGATACCTATCGTTCTTTAACATAAAATATATTTGTTGATCAATTTGTTATTAGAAAATGCATTGCTGATATTCCAATTCGCTTTTTCTGCTAATATGATTAACTTTAATTTAAAACTGTGGGTAAATTTACATAACTTTGTGGATTCAGAGATACTTTTATGAGCATTTTTGATTACCTAATTGCTAAATTTATAAACCCGAGGATCGGAGTACCGTAAACGTATACCCCTTTAATTTGAACGGATGATGTTTGCGAGCGCTCGCTCTATTGAACAGGCCTCTGCATTCTTAAGATTAGTTAGTTAGTATATTCAGTTTTTAAAATGACGCAGGTTGCTCACATATAGCACCAACACACAAGTTGATGTGATAGAATGTGATGTCTGTTACTTAGCTGTTTTTTGTTTTTTTTTTATATAAATTTTTTCACGGGATGACCCAAAGGAAATTCTTATTATTACTGTATTTTTGTTTAAATAGATTGCTGGAGACAGAGGAAAATTGTCCAATGTGTTCCGATTATAATTAAGGTAGAACCTATGTCGGAGAAGTCTTTGTCACAAGATTTTCAAACTTTTCATAATGATAAATTAGCACCCGCTTATCAATCAGTTAAAAGCACATGACATGTTTCCTTGTTATTGAATGCAGCCAGTTAAACATGGAATGGTAATTACATATTACGACTTCACAATTTCAGTCATCTTTAGGGTTACTTGTCATGCAAAGAAGACAAAAAATCTCGAAATTACTTCTTTAAACATCGTTGTTTTTATTGTTTATTAATTAAACATTATTATACAATATTTCCCGAGAATAAATTCTTTTTTTTAGTCAATTGACATAAAAGATAAGTCCACATTTTCAAAACTATAGGCAAATGAACTCTATTTATTTTCAGTCAATTTTCCACCCTACATTTGTAAATATTTTTCAGAAGTCTTTGTCACAATGTTTTCAATCTTTAATATGAGAAAGAACATACCCAAATGATTACAAAAAGTGATTAAAATATATACCTTTCTCCTCTAACTAATGAGAGATAGGCTATTTACATATGCTAATATTCTTGACCTTTTTGCACTTACACGGATTTTATTATTAAATGACTGTTTGGGGTTACTTTCGGATTAAAAATGTTTATAAAAAATTGTACCCTTAATTTAAAAGATCATATTTAAAAGAAAGATTTTAATAAAACTCCAAGAATATGAATAAGTAACAAATAATTATGAAAAGGAATGCATATCATTTCATGATAGATATCACAAAATGTACACACAAACTACAACACATACATCTTTAACTTAGACACATTTCATCAAGATATTACACTATTTAGTTGGCAACTGCCGATTTTTTTAAAAGGATTTTTGCATTCCTTCAAAATAGTTACATGCCATTTACATCATAAAAGTAAGTTGTATACATTGTAATTTCATCACACAATATAGTCTTGACTTTGTCAACTTAATTAAGGTCAAGATCTATTAAATGAAAGGTGCCTACAGGTTTCTCTAATTCAAGAAATAAATTGTCATTAAGCATTATATTAACAAAAATATATATATATCGAATTAACGAGGCCGAGTCTAATTATTTCTGCCCTAGGGATTTTGATAATATTTTGATAATTAATTTTTACTGTTATAATTATTGTTTTAAAATTAAAAAATCGAATGTTTACCACCCCGATTTCTTTGGGGACAATCTCAAAAGTTGTCAATTTTTACTATTGGACCCTATGAGAACTTGTTGGAAAAGCACCAATTTATCACATTTTTTCAACATTTTTCGTATTTCTGCCCTAGAGATTTCTTTTTCATTCAAATAAATGAAAGTAAATGTAAAAAGTCACCAAACTGTGAAATTTCAAAAAAGTTCACCATCTCAATTGGTCTAGGTCAAGGCAAATACTTCTAAAATTGCCAAATTACAGTAAAAATACATATCTATAGTGACGTTGTTAGAGCCATTTCAACGTTCTTTTTCCAATAATTGTCGTAAAATCACATTTTCAGATCAGTTTGAGTTACAAATAATGTTAATTTTGTATTGAAATTAAAATAATTAATGACTGCATGAAATTAAAAAGCTGCGCAAAGTGATGCGCACTCGAATTAGACTCGGCCTCGTTAAGATTTTTTCGGCATGATTTTAATTTGAATTCTGTGAATTTCAAAATGCTGGTTTTTCTACCATTTCTATACTGAAGCTGTAAAGTACGGGAAATGACATTGAATTAATTATGACGTCGTAATGAATCTAGCACAGGCTAAACACATTCACTAGTTATGATGTCATACGACGTAGGTTCTACGTTAAATCATCATGGAAAATCTACAGAAAGTGCTAGATGTTATTTTAAAGTATCTACATCCCGAGGAAAGCACTGTAGAGTAATCTCCCCTACCTGTCAATCGGACTTCATGTAATGATAGATTAATTGTTCTCATAACTTATGTGTGACAGAAGGAATGGCTCTTTGTTAGAATGACAAATGAATGACTGTTCAATTCTTTATGTAGGTTACATATCAGTTGTCTCTGTGATACAAGTGTTTTAAATGTGTCTAGCGTTAAGCTTATTGTTACATGTGTTACTCAAATTCCGTCCAAATATTTTCTGAATGGAAATAGATCTGAATAAACATTTGTGATTAAATTTGTTAAAATTGTTCATGCCTACTTGTAAGGAGAAGTCTGGGTTGTATTTATTATATAGTGAAAACCAAGCAATTCTTTAAGAATCTGCTCTGCTATTTCATATGAAGCAGCTAAACTAAATGCATGGTTATGTTGAGAAAAGATGCTTCTTCCGTACTTAAAAATTGAAAATTATGTTCTCTAAACCTTGGTATTTAGCAAACAAATGTAAATGCACAGTCATGACGAGGAAGGATGCATGCCTCTTCCAAAAATGTGAATTTTAATGGCCACAGGGTCAAGGTTTCTGGATTTTGGATTAGCCTTTATAAATAATAAAATGAAAGTGTATAAAGAACTTTATTCGGTTATAACCAATATTTGCCCCCCAAATCAAACCTTGATGGAGATATATTTAATTAAATTCTTAAACAGGGGAATATATGCTGACTTCAAAGTACTGAATATTTTCATAAGTAATGACGTCATATGCACGTAATGACGTCACAAACATGACGTAAATTTCAGTTTTTCATGAATTCTACAGAAAAATGTACATATTTCGTCGATTTTTTGAGTAAAAGTCACCGAGCGCATGTGTGTTCAGGATCGATATTTTGATATAATGTGTAGAATGATAATATCAATGAAAGATGTAAATATTGTTCCTGAACAAACTTGCGCTCTATGAATTCTAAAGCTAAAATTGTTGAAATTTTGTCCATTTTGTCCGCTTTCTGAAAAATGATATAAAATCGGACTAGTTTGTGACGTCATAAAAACAAAAATTGTGAATTAACTGCTTTGAAACTATAATATGTTCTGTTTATTTATATTTCTCATACAATTTATTGAATTCAGCGCATTTCAGGAAGTTTTCAAAATTTGACTTTTGTGGGGGCAAATATATGCAATATACCGCAGATAGTTCTTTCCTCCTTTGGATATTTAGCAAATAAACTTGATCAAGTGCAAAATTATTATGAACAAGGGAGCTTCCTCCAAAATTTAGAAATTGTGGTCACAAGGTCAGGGTTGAAGTGATCCTCTTAAGTGTTCTGTTGCTGGGCAGAACTCTATACCTGAACCTTCTGGAGAAAGCTCGGTATATTATTGCTACCCTGTCTGTTTATTCGTCTGTTTGTCACACTGTCTTCTTCCTCACACTCCTCTTTTAAAAGGACAAGGGTAAAAATTGACAAATTTTCCACAAATATCAGGTTCCCTGAACTCCTATGACATTTTACTCAGTACCTAAATCATGGTTTGGAAGATGAATGCTATACCTAGAATACCTCAAATATATTTAATTCAGGACCAATTCACAAAATGTAATAGGAAATAATCATGGATTTTTTTTTATTTGACAATATCTTTGTTTGCATTTAACACTTAATGTTTAATTGAAAACAAACTATATTTCAAAATGAAGATTTATTTGATAGATATTTGTGTGTTCACAATATTCTCAACAAATAATATACAGTTATTGACTGGGTATGAGGGCAACATATGATTTGTTGGACCGGAAGGTGAAAATGTTGCCCGAGGCCGCAGGCCAAGGGCAAAATTTTCACCTTCCGGTCCAACAAATCATATGTTGCCCGAATCCCAGTCTATAACTGTTTTGTTATACCCTTCACTGCTCAATTAAGATCGATCAATTTAATCAACACACGCTATATTATCAATTATTTTATATGGAAAAGTATGGTTTCTTCAGTAAATATAAAACATCAAGCTGAGAAAGAACAAAATCAATTATATATCTATAGTATCACAAAAACTATTTATCACAAAACATACTCTTCCCTTTTTCCTTACCTTGCTTTTAGCAACAACTTTTGTAGCTCTTAACTTCGGCTATTTTCGCATCGCCGATATTGAACGATGATTAATAACTTGTGACGTAACAGACGAGTGACGTTGCGGTCTAACAATTCTTATGTAAGACCGGTCAATAGTGAAATTGTTAGACCGGTGTAATACACAGTTCTTTTGTTGGACTTTATATAAGTAATAAATATATAGAATGATATTTATAAGGGTATAACAAAGATATTTTCTGGCGTGAAAACCATTCAATATCTTCAACGACAACTTGTCAGACAAGACCAACATATATTCCAACAATTAGTTTTGCAAATGGTAGTTTCCCAAAAAGTAGCTTTATCGCTACATGGCTCTAGGCAGGATTGATAAGCCCTATAGCAGTCATCCGTGCAAAATCCTTCGCAAGAATTCAGAGTCAGAAAAATCAGCATAGCCAGTAAAATGAACCTCATTCTAAAGTTTCTGAAAAAAGTACATTGAGATCAAACTATGCTTAAGGTAGTTAAACAAAGGATACAAATACGTGTAGTTTAAAAGTTATATATACTGTATTATTCAAAACGATGAGGAATTTTGAAAAGTAGTCATTTTTTCAGTTCAATTACAGAGAAATTTGACCATTCTAAAATACAGCACAGAACTCCATTCGCCGAGAGCATGATGATTTGAAATCTATTTAAAATTACAATAACGACCTACAGGCATACATGTATATATTTTGCTTCTTTATCACCGACAGCGCCTTATATGCCATACATTTCTTGAATTAACATTTGTCAGACTATAGTATTTTAATATTATAATTAACAATAATCAAACTCTCGGAAGAGATAAGCTAATTAAATTGCTAATACTAATAATGATAATAAAAATTTGAAAAACACATATATAAACACTGATTTTTTACTTTTTTATAATTAATGAAATGATCACTTACCCTCGATCTTCAATCACAACAGGTTTGAAATTGATGGATACTGAGTCTGCTGTGATTTTGTCTTTATAAGCAGTTTTAGTTTGATGATTTTATCAGACGTAATTTTGCTGGTGACATATTTGTGAAATACAAAACCAAGATATGGCAATGATATATTTTCAATGATAAAATATTTGATAATATCACAGTTTGCAACGTTATGTAACGGCTTATATTTAAAAGAGTTACGCATGTATTTATTAGATGCGTAATGTTGTAGAGAAGAATGGAACATGTGGAGATAACGAACAGTATTCCAGCTCAAAAGTCCAGTTAACATTACTGATTATAAAATAAGAGCAGAGCAAACATGGACCTCCGAAACATCAGAGGTGGGATCAGGTGCCATGGAGGAGTGAGCATCCTCTACAGACCGGTCACACCTACCGTGTGCTCCTTGTCATGATCGGGAAATTTTTTTTTTTCAAATTGGGTCATACTTAAAGGGCAGTATCAAAGGGTCAAACTTGTTCGTATCTAAGGAAAGGTCTTGTCACAAGGAATGCAAACTAAACTAATGAAAACTTAATCACTGTTATGGTCAACTAATTTTTTTTTTCAAAAGTTGGTGAAACTCAAAATCTTGGGTATTTAGCAGACAAACTATTTGCATGATTAAAATGAGTAAGCTTGTCTCTTCCAAAACAATGGAATATACCGGTATATACAAGTACCCGATTAGAAGAGTTCTGTGGGAAAGTGGGGTGTCTTTTCCAAAATTGTGAATTTGATGGCCCCTTTGTCAGATAAATCAAGTGCATGGTTATGATGAACAAGATTGCCTCTTCCAAAATTGTGCGATTTGTGTCTCCAGGAAGAGTTTCTGGTGTTAGGGTATGGCTCTTTTGGTTGTATAGTTAAAATGCATTGTTTCTTTGAAAATCCCATGGGTATTTTGTAAACAAACTGAATGCGTGGCTATGGTGTGCAAGGGTGTTTCTTCATAAATTTTAAATTTGCTAGCATTTGGGTCAAAGGCTTGGGTTTTTGGATGAAGCTATGTTAAGTTTGAAAAATGTTTTTATAACAAAATTACTTTCAAAATCTTTAATTGTCAGGTAGATATTTTAAGAAAAACTGAATTAAAATGAGGTCAATGTGATACAAAATAAGATTTACTGATATTACTTAAGAGTACTGTTGCTTTGGAATAGTGACAAATGAGGCAAATGTATTTGTTAGGCAAGTAACTAAATCAAATATAAGGTTTGTTACTGAGCACTTCATTTATTATGTTGCCGATCCCTGTTCACCATATACATATTTCTCTTGCTTTTTTGTATTTTTTTTATTTTTTTATTCAATCTCTTGGCCTCTTACATAATTACTTTATACTAAAGTGACCTTTAAGGAGGTTAGGGGTCAACTAATTATTTTTTTTATTTACAGATATATCACCAGATATATCTTAAATTTTGGGATATGATATCTTAAGCTGTCAATTATCAACTTTCAACTATATATATATCATTTGGCAAAGAAAAATTTCACAAATTACAGCTTTAAAATTTGATCCTTTTATTATATCTTAATATGAAGCTCTCCTTTTAATGGAGATTAACATAGTCTAAAAATGGTCACGACCACCCACAGAAACTACACCATGCATGTCAGAAAGCTTACGTTAAGATTACAGAAAGAGAATTTTGTTGCGGAAAAAGACACAGATCTAAAAAAAAAACCTCAGGAAGTTTCCATCACCATTTGTTAACAGAAGTAATTTACCATCCTCGACAACAGTTCAACTGTTTGTTGTTCGAGGGTAAAGTAAAGAAGAAAACAGACATCGGAAACTAAAGATGGTGCCATCATCATTTTGTCATAGAAGTCAGGTAACTGTGTTCTGGAATGCAGTTCACTTGCGAATTGCAAACTGCATTCCAAGATTAGATCGTCCTTATGCAAAATAAATATTTTCTTCTGTACCAATGGACAAATAAAACAGTTGATTTTTGTTAGGATTAAATTGTAAACGGCATTATACATTTTGAAATTTATGGCCCCGAAGTCGGATGTTCTGGAGTGAGGGCTAGGCTCTTAGATCATATAGTGAAAATGCATGAATTCGATCTCTAAAAAAGCTTTCCCCCTGTTCATTTAGCAGATAAGTTATAATGACCTAGGGCGCCTTTTCCAAAATTATGAAATTCATGGCCGAAGGTCATGAATTGTGGCGATTGGGGAGCCCCATGGTAAAGTTTTCTGGTGTTAGGCCGGGGCTTTATTGATAATTAAGTGAAAGTGAATTAGTTTCCACCATTTCTTCTGAATATTTGACAAATAAACTTTATGCATGTTTGTGTTGAACAAGGGTTCTTCTTCCAATTTTTTTTTAAATTTGTGGCCATACGGTCAGGGGAGATGTGAAACTAATGTTCTGATGCTGCACAGGGCTCCTTTTATCCGCACTTTCTGACCTCTAGTTATGGTTGGTGATGAATAAAGTCTTACTCCTTTAATGATAAAACTAATCAATGATTTTTTAATGAGATTTTATTCTATTAGAAATGAACAATTGTCAAATTTATTTTATTTTTTAAAAAAAAGTTAAAAACGAACAACAAGCACGGCTAGGGTAAACTTGTCTAAAATTTCTTTCCTGTGTTGTTTCCCGATTTCCTTTTAAAATCTATAATTACTAACACGTGACCTGAGTGATAAACTAAAAGGAAATTGTTACTCATAGTCATTTTGAGAGCATTGTTGGGTATGGTGGCATATTTATGTTAATATGTTTATATTATGGTGGCATATTTATGTTAATATGTTAAAATTAATTTTTTGTCAATATAGCATATCATGTCAAGTCAAGATAACTATCTCGTGAAGACGTGATGATAACTTTCATGTTTGTCGTCAAACACCGACTTTTATCTTATACAGTCAAGATAAGCTATCGTATTTTTGCGAGAGCTATCTCAACAAAAAAGATCATTTATCTTGTATCGTGGCTAACAGTTATCTTGTCATGTCAAGATAGAATTGCAGCAAAATTTGATAACTTATCTTGACTAGGCAAGATATAAAGTCGGTTAATGTCGACAAACCAGAATGTTATCACTTGACGAGATAGTTATCGTGACTTAAAAATATTACGTGGATGGCATAAATATGCCACCATAGTTGGGAAAGAAAAGAGGTGAGTTGTCATTCTTCTTTCAATTTCTTTATACAATAACGATTTACAAGTTGGCATTTTACAATATGGTATGTTTTTTACTTAAAAAAAATGTCTTAAATGTCTTAGAAAAATTGTTTCATGTGCAGCAAAAGCGTCAAGGCACATACAGGATCTGTTTTATAAGAAGACCAAAACACACTTAACCAAGTGGGACTCTGCACGATAAATCTACTTGTTAATCTTTTATAAAGATCTTGTTTACTACTTTTAACAACGTTCCTTTTAGCATGGTGGGGGACTTATATACTGTATTTGCACTAAAGTAAAAAATCAAAATGGTATAGTGAATTCTTAAATCGGAATTAGGTATTGGATTTCAATTGATATTTATTTTTATTTAAAATAAAACAAGAGTCCTGTACACTTGGTTTATACAATATTATCTAAGCACCGGGAATGTGCCTATTATGCGTTGATCTAAAAGGATCAGGATCAGTTTAGATTTATTAAAAGTATATACCAAAGCAAATAAAAAGACATCCCCCCACCAACACACATACACACATTTTGGAAATAGTTTTTGAACTTTTATTTACTTGTCCACAAATTTCTGGGTTGGTTTTTTTTTTTTGAGAACCCCCTGGAAAAAACTGATTCCTAGATTCGCGCCTGCCTTGCATAATTTTCATATTGTGTACACCAGTTAACAGCCACCTGACGTGTGGAATTATTTTCGTTAAATATATACAACGTTCATGCCATTTCATTTGCGGATAAGTAATCTTCGATACGTCTAGCGACCATCGAGTTTGGTCGCTTCTTCGTGAACTAATGTGAGAACAAAATACATTATGTTCATACATCTCTTAATTATTTCAAGGAGAAGGGAAAATTAATGATTTCTATGAGTTTAAAATCTAGGAATCTTGACGGTTTTCCTGCTTCCCTATTGCAGAATTCTTACACACCGGAAGCTTTTAGATGAGGACGACTTTCTACATCCTTATCTGATTCCTAAAATATATGTAAATATAATCACTCTATACATGTGTAGATAATTTTTTTCTTCTGTTTTTCACTTTTATCCTGTCATGATATTTTATGAGCACATATCTAATTAGAATACATTCCACTTCATCTATTAGCTTTACAATAACATTTGATGTGTGTTTACTTTAATAAATCCACAAAATGGTCTTTTTTATGCTCTTTAACATAAAATAGTGTACATTCTACACAGTAAGTTCCGTAATCCAACCACGCAATGCTATAGTATTAAAACTCAACCTGTTTTGATGAGTTGCTTCAAGGATGACTGCGGGTATGCATAGTTTCGTACTGAAGAACCAATTAAATTATGTCAAACATATCCTCTGTATGATGTGATATTTTGTAAAAAATGAATAGAATAATCATTGGATTTATTTACAGACTATAATAAAAAAATAAACTTGCTGTTACTTGTTGGTGCCACTTTGATGCTTAAGCATATACAAATTTATAAAAACTCGTAGTCGGAGGAAATTCAGTAGAAAAGCAGTGGGGCTTAAAGAAAGATGGGTAGTTTCGGAGGAAATGTGAATGACCCTTGTCAATTTTCAATAGGATATATGCATTGATCTACAGAATACTGAGAGTGTATTACCCTTCGCAAGGGACAAGGGGCGGGCTGTATGGGTGCGACTGAGGCCGTAATCTTGACAAAATCTGGAGAGGCCCTCAATGCATGATTGTAACACGTGCACTTTAATATGTATACATGTATTATATTTTATGTGTGATATATATTTTTGGACTTATGGGCATATGAAATGAAATTAATTAGCCTCCAAGAATCTTCATGTATATGGCACTATTTGCCTACCCTTCAGAACATATTTACTTTACTTACTAACTTACTTATGTCTTCTACCCCTTTTGGGGCATAGACCGCTGATAAGATTCCTCCAGACCTCTCTATCCTGACCAATGCTTTATTATATCCTTCCAGTTCTTCCCCATTCTTTTAACGTCTACCTCCAAATCTCTACGTCAGGTGTTCTTTGGCCTAACTCATCTACGTTTTATTTGAAGGTTCTAGGATAGGTCTTGCATTGTGATGTTATTGTGGGGCTTGCGTAGAATATGCCCTATCCACCTCCACCTTCCATTCATTTTTTCTTCTACTACTTGGGCTTGGTTTTTTTCTTTGCCACAGATTGGTGTTGCTGATTTTGTCGACTCATCTGGAGGATGCGTCTCAGACAAGAGTTGACGAACGTCTAGATTCTGTTTGCTGTGGTAAGAGTCATCCTCCATGTCTCAGAACCACAGAGGAGTACAACCATAACATTGCTGTTAAAAAGCTTAACTTTGGAGCATGTTGTAATATTATCTTAGTCTCTCAGATGTTTTCAAGTTGCAGGAATACTACTTTGGCATTTCCCATTCCTGCATTTATTTCAGCATCCGTTCCTCGTTGTTGGTCCACTATAGTGCTAAGGTACGTTCTACTTTGTCTATTTCTTTTCCTTCATATATTTCCTGAAGCATGTGATGATGTGTTTGCTCTTAAGATCTTTGTTTTGCAATATCGATGCTGAGTCCGATTTGTTCTTATGTTTTTGCTACTATTGTAATTTTTTCCTACATTTGTGCCTGGGTATTAATAGCTATGTTATAGGATTATTCATCACTCATTTGTTATGGGTCAGAATAACCCTAAATGCCAGCAAAGATCAATCACACAGTTTAAACTTAACAATAATTTATTTACAGTAATATACAAATCATTAAGTACAAACTTAGCAAAAATCTAAAAATACATACATCAGAGTGTCCGTTGCTGCACACAATGTCCCAGTGAAATTATATCCCAGTAATACCTCAATGATGCTTATACGACAATGTATCCACAATTATTTATGCATCGAATTGACAGGGTATTTATACAGTATCATAAATCTAGAATATTCTAGAAATTGTAAATACATGATATTCCTGGAAAGTTCTGGACATGAATAAAGTTCAAGAATGTTCTAGAAAAAATGACCAAACATATTGACCACTCTGGAATGTTCAAGAAACTTAATGTTACTAATAATATACATGATGAAACAATACACATATCACAACACCTCCCCCCTTAAAAAAGTTTGAATGTCAATGAAAACTTATATCATTAAAACATAGGTACATTAATACAAAATCTAGTATGTTTACGATACTCTTGACAAGGCATCTGCAATAACATTGTCTTTGCCTTTGATATGCTTAATTGTTATGTTGTATTCTTGTAACAACAAACTCCATCTAGTCAGTCTTTGATTCTTGTTTGACAATTTATGCAAAAATGTCAGGGGGTTGTGATCCGTATATACAAGAATTGGATGCAAAGTAACATTCAGATAAACATCAAAATGCTGTAAGGCTAACAACAAAGCAAGGCATTCCTTTTCAATGGTGGAATACTTTTGTTGACATTTTGTAAGTTTCTTTGAAAAATAAGAAACAACTCTATCTACCTTATCACTATGTTCTTGAAACAAAGCTGCCCCGATTCCAACATCACTAGCGTCAACAGTAAGCTTAAATTGCTTAGAAAAATCTGGAGTTGACAAAACTGGATTGCTCATAAGGACAGATTTGATTTTATGAAATGATTTTTCACAGTCCTTTGTCCATTCAAAGTTAACCCTCTTTTGTAAAAGATTTGTAAGTGGACTAACTACTGAGGAAAAATTTGGACAAAATTTTCTGTAAAACCCAGCCATGCCCAAAAACCTCATTAACTCTTTCTTGTTTGTAGGAATCGGGAACTTTGCAATAGCTTCCACTTTAGCCATAATGGGTGTAACATAACCTTGACCTACTCTATGACCTAAATACTCTACATAAGCATGACAAAATTCGCTCTTCTCAAGGTTCACAGTTAAGTTTGCTTTAGCTAAAATGTCAAATAAAGCACGCATGGTTCGGAGATGTTCGTCCCATGTGTCGCTGTATATGACGACATCATCAATGTAGGCCTCGCATCCCTCAAGGTCTTGAAGAAGGGAATGAACCATCCTTTGGAATGTAGCCGGTGCGTTTTTCATGCCAAAAGGCATTACTTTATACTGGTAAAGTCCATCTGGTGTAGCAAAAGCAGATATTTCTTTTGCTCTTTCTGTTAACGGCACTTGCCAGTAGCCTTTCAACAGGTCAAATTTACTGACAAATTTGGCGTTTCCAATGCTGTCAATACAGTCATCAATTCTAGGTATTGGATATGAATCAGTTTTAGTAACAGAATTCACCTTTCTAAAGTCTGTACATAATCGGTAGGAACCGTCCTGTTTTGGTACAAGAATACACGGTGAGCTCCAATTACTTTTACTAGGTTCAACAATGTCATTGTCCAACATGTACTGCACTTCCCTTCTTAGGTACTGCAATTTTATTGGATTGAGACGGTACGGATGTTGTTTGATAGGCAGAGCGTCGCCAACTATAACATCATGACAAGCTGCATTAGTTTTCTTTGGAACATCCGAGAAGATTTGATGGTACTCATTCATCAAGTTTTTAACTTGTTCTTTTTGGTGAATGTTCAAATGTCCAAGTTTGGCATCAAAATCAGCCAAAATTTCTGAGTTTTTCAAGCGGACACTCTGATTACAATCTTTCTCATTCATCTCTACACTCGTATCACTCTCAATACAATTTTGAACAGTCTTAGCGTTGGCTAAAGTGGAAACTGGTTTTACAGAATTTCGGTCACACCTTTCAAAATACTCTTTTAACATGTTAATATGACAAACCCGTTTCTCTTTACGTCGACCTGGTGTCTTAACTACATAGTTTACATCACTGATCTTGCTTTCAATTTCATAAGGGCCATAAAATCTGGCTTGTAAAGGATGACCAGGAATAGGTAAAAATACAAGAACCTTATCACCTGGCTTAAACACCCTATTTCTGGCATCTTTGTCATACCACATTTTCATTTTCATCTGAGAACTCTTCAAATTTCCTTGTGCTAATTTACAAGCATTGTAAAGTTTTTCTTTGAAATCAGACACATAATCTAAAAGATTAAGATCACTAGTCTCAGTCAGCCACTTTTCCTTCAGCAATTTCAAAGGACCTCTAACTGTATGACCGAACACCAATTCAAAAGGACTAAACCCAAGAGACTCCTGGACTGCCTCTCGTGCAGCAAATAGTACAAGATGAACCCCTTCATCCCAGTCTTTCTCATACTGGTAACAATAGGTCTTCAGCATTGTTTTTAGGGTTTGATGAAAACGTTCTAGCGCTCCCTGGGACTCAGGATGATAAGCAGTTGATCGATACTGCCTAATACCCAACTCATGCATGACTTGCTGGAACAACCCCGACATAAAATTTGAGCCTTGATCCGACTGAATTGCCTTGGGTGCTCCTACAAAACTGAAAAACTTGGTTAGGGCCTTAACTATGCTCTTTGCCTTTATATTCCTTAGAGGTATGGCTTCAGGAAATCGAGTGGATGTACACATAATGGTAAGTAAATACTGGTTTCCAGATCTAGTCCTAGGCAAAGGTCCTACACAATCCACCAACACTCGACTAAACGGTTCTTCAAAAGCTGGAATGGGTTGGAGAGGAGCAGATGGTATCTTCTGATTTGGTTTACCTACCATCTGACAGACATGGCATGACTTGCAAAACTCAGAAACGTCCTTTCTTAGCTTAGGCCAATAAAAATGACTCAAAATCCTATTATAAGTCTTATTGACACCTAAATGACCTGCCATAGGTGTATCGTGAGCTAAACTCATGACATCTCGACGATAAGCAGCTGGGACCACTATCTGGTGAACAACACGCCACACTTCATCTGGAGAAGCGTCAGGTGGTCGCCATTTTCGCATAAGGATGCCATCTTTCATATAAAAGCATTCTCCAACTTTAATAGCCTCTTCTGGTGGAAGTGCCCTCTTACTAAGTTGAATGATATCTGGGTCTTTATTTTGTTCAGAGAGTAAACGTTCTCGGCTGAGGATGTCCTTGCCTTGGCTAACATCATCCTCACCACCAAATTTTGGTAAAAATTCTTTCTTCTCTTGCTTCTTGATATTGTTTGGTTCCATGCTTGTTTGAGTGCCATCAAGGTCAGATAAGAAAGTGTCATTCAAATCAATATCAACAGAGGAATTCGTCTCGTCAAAGGCTTGAGTATGGTCTGCCTCCATTTCTCGTCTTCTGGCCATCGCTCTAGTAACAGCACAGGCTGGATAAATGTCATCATCTTCATCATCGCACATAACATCTGGAGTGATTTTCTCACAAACTATAGGATCTGGTACAACTTTTCCACCAGCTAAATCGTTGCCTAGCAACAAAGAAATGCCTGGAACGGGAAGAGTAGGTCGAACACCTACGATAACAGGTCCAGTAACTAAATCTGATTTCAAACTAATTCTATGCAGGGGAACATCAATGACACCTAGCTCCACACCCTGTAATAAAACTGACCCACCAGTAGAAGTCTGCTCAGACAAAGGAAGCACGCCCTCTAACAATAACGTCTGTGCAGCACCAGTATCTCTCAAAATCTGGACAGGTTTTATTTCGCTAGAGTCACCGAGTGAAACAAATCCCTGAGACATAAAGGGCTTATAATCCTCCATAGAATCAATAGAACTGGACTGTGAACCCTGGACATCAGGAGTGTCAGAACAAATCGAAACTAAGGCTTCTCTATCACCTCTAACTGCCGCACAAGCGTGTGGTTGAGTTTTATCAAAATCATTTTTTCTCTTAAGTTTAAAGCATTCACTGATCAGATGACCCTTTTTCTTACAATAACTACAAGTAGGAAGCGACCCTATTCCAGAAGATCCTTCAAAACGTCCTGGACCGGACTTAGAACCACCTTGGGATGGAGACTGGGAACTTGTGAAAGACTGAGACCCTGAACCACTCTTTTTATATGTGTCTGAATTGGTAGAATTGCTGCTAGTCTGAGATCTTGATACAAAATTCTTTTTATGAGATAGAGCATAAGTATCAGATATGACTGCTGCCTCTTCAAGAGTTTTCACATTCTTATCTTCTAAATGTGTTTTCAAATCTTGAGAAACACATTCCTTAAACTCTTCTACCAGGATGACTTGGCGCAAATTAGCAAAGGTTTTATCAAGTTTCTTAGATCTAAACCAGTGATCGAATAAATCTTCTTTCTCTCGTGAAAATTCAACAAATGTTTGATTATCAAACTTCCTATACTTTCTGAATTTTTGTCTATATGCTTCAGGTACTAATTCATATGCTTTTAATATTGCTGCTTTGACCTTCTCATAGTCTGAACTCTCAGCTACCCCTAGTGCAGAGTATACCTCAGCTGCTTTGCCAACCAGTACACTTTGTAACATTGTTGACCAAACGTGTTGTGGCCATTTAAGATTTTCTGCGACTTTCTCGAATTGGGGAAAATATTTGTCTACAGATTTTTCTTGAAATTTTGGAACTAATCTGATATTTTTTGCTGCGTCAAATTCATTCTTGACAAATGACGGTTCTGGTTGGTTTTGTAATTTTAATTTCTCTAATTCAAAGTTCATTTCACGCTCTCTTTCTCGCTCTTCTCTTTCTGCTACTAATTTGTCTAATTCAAATTTTCGTTCACGCTCTCGTTCTTCTCTTTCTCTATCTCTTTCTCGCTCTTCTCTTTCAAATCGCATTTTCTCTAACTCTAATTGAAACTGATAGTCTGTCATTTTGTAAGAGCCTAACTCTGATCTATCTGTATATTCTGGAAGATCGTATTTTTCAAAGATGTTTTCTTCTACTAGTTTGTTTGCAACCTTAATTCTAATGTCTTGCTTTCTCTGAGAGGATTTAACATCTAACCCAAAATGCAAACCTAATGCGATCAAGTCATCCTTTTTTAACGTATCAAAAACCTGAACACTTGGCGAACTAAGAAAGTTTGTGACCGAAAATACCATGTTGATTTTTGCTGGCTTATAGTCAAATTTAACAATTTAATTAACAAAATTCTGACAATGAACTGCAAAAGTACAAGAAATTCTTGATCCCGGACGAGCCCCCAATTCTGTTATGGGTCAGAATAACCCTAAATGCCAGCAAAGATCAATCACACAGTTTAAACTTAACAATAATTTATTTACAGTAATATACAAATCATTAAGTACAAACTTAGCAAAAATCTAAAAATACATACATCAGAGTGTCCGTTGCTGCACACAATGTCCCAGTGAAATTATATCCCAGTAATACCTCAATGATGCTTATACGACAATGTATCCACAATTATTTATGCATCGAATTGACAGGGTATTTATACAGTATCATAAATCTAGAATATTCTAGAAATTGTAAATACATGATATTCCTGGAAAGTTCTGGACATGAATAAAGTTCAAGAATGTTCTAGAAAAAATGACCAAACATATTGACCACTCTGGAATGTTCAAGAAACTTAATGTTACTAATAATATACATGATGAAACAATACACATATCACAACACATTAGAAATTCTGATGAATTTAATAATTGATACTTAAGATCTTTTGAGGTTAAGGGACTTAGGCACATAAGACAGCACCAAAGAAGACCAATCATAATCTACGATTAAAATCTGAAAACCTATCAAGGGCTTTGCGATGCATCCACCATCCACAAGGCACTTACTTTTGTTTGTTCTTGCGTTTGTTTTGTGTATGTATGTTTTTTGTGAATGTTAATGGTTTTTTTCGTATTCACTCTTTCAGAGATTAGGTAACTGCCATGGCAGCGTCCTCTTACTCGTCTACAGAGGAGACAACAAATGCCTGTAGAGCGTGTCGACTTCTCCTGGGTCCGTGTACAGATCAACTGAGGGATGTTCTACGTCATTATATACCACCCGCTATTTTTCCACGTGTCATTGTACAAAAAAGGAGTAATCTACCCCGTCTGACAGCACCTCAAATGAGTCTTATTTTACCAAGAGGTAAAAGTTATACCGGAAACTATGCTGATATGGATATTCCTTTATTGTACTCGCTGCTTAGAAACATTTGTAACATAACAGCACACAACAAAGGCTGGGGAAATGATCCAGACCCTACAGATCGTACTCTCTCTGCCAATGTTGAGAGGATCCGTACTGCCAGAAACCAGTGTGTGCATTCTTCTAGTCCCGTCCTTTCTAACGCTGATTTCAATACAGTCTGGTCTACCGTAAGATCAGCAGTTGTAGATCTCGATTCGTTCCTTAACAACGGAAACCAGTACGAAAAGGAGGTGGATTTTTTAAAACATGAGACAATGGACCCTGTCCGTGACCTTCATTTCATTGAAGAACTGAGAAAACAGGCTGAAGAAGATGCAGCAACAAGGAAAATATTACATGGCCTACAACGTAAGTTAGATAATGAGATTTTGTTAATTTATTAAATTTGATATTATGCTGTATACTTTTTAAGGGTGTCTACTCAGATGACTAAAACATAGGTATTTAATGCAAAATCGATGGTGGAAATTTTTGCCATCTGAGTAAACATCATCTTTAAATAAATTTTTGATTTTTTTTTTTTTTGCTCACTTTCCAGAATTTTGTTATTCTTTGTAGGTAAATTAGAAGAAAGCGAAGAAAATCGATCTGAAAATCAAAATAAAATGCTAGAAATGATTAGTAAGTTTTTCACTTATATTTCTTTGTTTAAAATTAATCTAATATCAAATACATTTTACAAGAAAAGAGAATTTCTTGCTGTAGCAATCAATAAAGATAAATTGACACGTTTTATCAATTGACGCAATTCATTTTCATTCTTCATTCTTACATTGATATACCTCTTTGAACTTTGAAAAAGACACCACACAGTTTGATATATTTGTATATTCGGATATTCTACCAAAAGGAGACTTAAATGCGACCGACAAATAAATTATCATGATTGTGAAGACTTCCTCTTTTCCATCGTCGCCCTATTATTTATGTGCTAATATACATGTACCCTTATCACCTGCATGTAGAGTTGATATCTCCCAGTTGATTCAATTTGCAAGAACTTGATCTAGGTGGTTACACTTGCTAAAACGAGGCAAGACATTGGCAAACAGGCCTAGGTTGATAAAAAAAATTATCAACAGTCTATATTGACAAATACTGTGGTCGATAGATTGACATTATCAGCAAATACAGATTATCATTTAGTATAATGGTGACCAACGTTTTTATACATGTATTGTTTGGCCATGATTTGCACACTTGATTGTCAACAAAATGTTCCCTTTGACCGATCATGACATGGGATGCTGACTCCTTTATGACACCTGACCCCTTTCTCACTCAAGAACAATGCGGCCAATTTCAACATGGACTCCTTGTTTGTTCTGCACCAAATTTATTTTTTTATTGTTTAATGGTTTCAGAGGAGTTTTGGACCTGATTACTGTACAATATTGTTAATGTTAGCAATGGTAGCGACCCAATTCTATTATGAACCTTCCCTGTACCCACACAATGGTTTCAACATAAATCAACATTTACTAAATCCTCAGAAATCACTTCCATTATTGTCTTTTTATTTCATTTTAATTTTATATATATATATATATATATATATATATATATATATATATATTGTAATATTGTTATAATTCTACATTTTTCCAAGTTTTACATTGAAATTTTAAGTGAGAATTCTAATAAAGAACAGCATGGCTAAAGTCACTCAAATGAGCAATATGACCCTTGGGCCTTTTGTTGTTTCAAGCATCCTAGGAAGGATATGGAGATAACGAACAGTATTCAATCTCAAAGTCCATAAAACAATACAAAATAAGGACAGAGCAATTAAACACGGACCTCCGAAACATCAGGGGTGGGATCAGGTGCCATGGAGGACAGAGTGGATTTTATCTCTGCAATTTAAATTCCCAGAAAGTTTTGAGTTATGCCAACTATAAAATCCAATATTTTATTTCTTTATCAGATGAAATCAAGAATACTAAATGTGTCATTCCTCCAAATGTGAAAGGTGAGTGAAATTTTACAGTCTTCATAAAGAGTTAATAATTTTCAGTATCCTCTCAATTTGTTTGCAAAATACGATGGAGACTCAAAGATTTCTTTTTAAATTTATAATCTTTGATCTAATATTCGGATCCCAAAGTGCAGCTTCTTTAAAAAAAACATTAAACATTCTGATTATACACACAAGTAGTCTGAGGCTGATATTATTACAATGAGTTTCTGATTACCAATATCTGTGTAGGTTTTGCATCCAAATCCTCCAACCAATTCTTGAATTCCCATGGGTACCAATCGCATTCCTTTGTTAAATGACTTTTATTAATACTCATATGAAGAAGAATTTTTTCCACAATCTTATACTGTAAATCACTTTTTATTCGCGATAACTTTATTTTCGCGTAATTACGCGAGACGGTATGCTCGCGAAAATTTCATTCTCGCGTATAATAGAATTCCTTAAGATTATATAAAGCAATGACCACAATTCGTGAAAATTTTGTCTCGCTAATAAAGAGTCAATGAATATCTCGCTAAAATAAGGTGTCGCGAAAATTAAGTGATCTAATGTATATCAGAAGGCCTTTAAATCGACGTTTATATAAATCAACGATCTATCAATCTCCCAGTGGATTCGATACGCAAGAGCATTCTTTACTTACGAACAATTTCTAAAGGGGGAAAGCCATTGACAATCAAGTTGATAAAACAGAATACGCACAGTTTGGTCAAAGTTATCATTTTTGATACGATGACCTTGTCTGCAAATATAATCCTTCATTTAAGGGAAATGCTGACAGTCGTTTTTCGTGCTAATTATTATAAATATAAAAATATTTATAATCAATATGAATATTCAAATACTGATTTTCTACGTATCCTTTAGTTTTTCCCGATCATGACATGGAGCACACGGCGGATGTGACTGATTGGCAAGGGATACTTACTCCTCTATAGCACCTGGTCCCACCTCTGATATCTTAAGGTCCTTGTTTGCTCTGTTCCTGGCCTATATTTTTTAATGGACTTTTGAGCTTGAATGAAATAAATGCAGAGACTGTAAAAAATAATATTTTGCGTCATCTTTTATTCGCGGTTTGTCAGTTTGAAATCAATCTGCAACGACTAAAAAAAAAACACAGAAAAAATGGTTCGAGGCTATTTATATTCGCGAGTAAAAATTGATCGCGAAACTCGCAACTGTTTCTCGCTCGCGAATAAATGTTGCTATATAGTAACTAACAGTATTCATTCTTTTCTTTACCTCCATATTTCATTATGGTGGAAGGGATTTTGCAAATATGAGGACCATGCAGTCCTTTACATATTGTATCATGACAAGTTTCAGATAACGTTTGGTCTTTGACGTTTATAGACAAATTATAAAAGTCAGGTAATAAGGACAACTGAGATTTTGATCGCATTCTTTAATGCTTCGAGTGTAACAATAGAACACATATAAAGCAGATATACAGCTTATAAGTTTCAGCAAAAGTTACATTTTCAAGTGCTTGGATAATAAAAAAAGATAAAATTTACATTTATATAGATATCCATTCAAAGAAAGTCCTACAATGGAAGAAAGACGACGAAGTTTTCATTGAAACCCACAACTTTCATGCAATGTTGGATAAAGTCAGAAATCAACCGTACATGACATTTGTTGGTGTCCCAGGATCTGGGAAATCAGCAACGATTCATCATATTGCCTTAACATTACAAGAGAAAAAGTATGAGGTCGTACCAATTGAGGATATCAGAAAGATAGAAGATTATACTGACTCTCGTTATTCCCAAGTATTTGTCGTTGATGATGTACTAGGTATCTTAAAACTACAAAAGCCAAAATTAAAGTCATTAATGGATTACGAAGAACAAATTTCAAATCCCTTCAATGAAAATACAAAGGTATTGATGTCATGTAGGGAAGCAGTGTTTAATGAGTGTTACAAATCATTTTTCATAAATGAGAAACACGTGATAAAATTAAGCAATCCAGAAAATATGTTGAATGAAGATGACAAAAAATCCATTCTTCAGATTCACGGTTTGGATAGAAATTTATTGCCTACTTCATTCCTGCAAGAAACATCATATAGGTTTCCTTTACTGTGTAAACTGTACTCGAAAGTTGAGAAATTTAGAAAAAATGCTGAAAATTTCTTTACCTGTCCAGTTGAATGCATTTTAGAAGAATTTGAAAAGATGAAATGTCATTACAAGTTATGCTATGCTACTTTGGTTTTATTAATGTTAAATGACAGAAAACTATCAAAGAAAAGTTTTCTAAGCAAAGGGAACAACCAGTTCTACGAAATGAAATCAAAAGTAATAGAGAGCTGTGAAGTTGAGAGTAACACAGATGCATTCAAATTTGTTAGAGCATTATCAGTAATGGAGGGGACATACACAAAATTATGTGGATCTGAGTACACTTTTATTCAGGAATCCATGTATGAAATAATGGCGTATCATTTTGGTTGTCAGTGTCCGGATATCATTTTGCAATATATTAGCAGCAGTTACATTGCTAAGAAAGTGGAAGTAAAAGAATGTAAAAAGACAATGGAAAACGGAAGAACACAAGTCACTGGAAATGTAAAGGATGGTGAAGAGCATGATGTATTAAATAGTAAAAGCGGCGATGGAAGTGATTCATTTGATCTTTGTATAAGGTTAGGAGAGGACAAGTTTTTAGTTTTAGCTGAGCGTTTGTACAGTGATATAGAGAATTTGGAACTGTATGATGTTTTTATGAATGATGTTTTAAAACAGTCAGAAGTATGTAAGCTCTTTATAGAGGTGCTAAACAGGAAGTCTTACTCGGGATGGAAAGCTTTATTTCTATCAAAGCAGAATGATGTGCATAGAATTGTCAGGAAAATAAATTGGGTAGTGAAGGAATGTGAGGAATCGGAAAAACGGAGCAATGAATTGCGTAAACAGAATTTGCTTGTAAATGAAAGATGGACACCACTTAAAGGATCAACATACAGTGTGAGGGTTATTAGTTGGGTGGTTTATTACGGCCACAATAAGATTCTACAACATATCCTAGAACAAACTGACCGACAAAACGAAACACACTCTCAAGTGTTTGATAGTTCAATTTACCCTGTTCGAAGCTTTGTTACGGAAGAAAGCGAAAAAAATATTCCAGCAAATGACAGAAAAGACAACCCATGTATCTTAAACACCAGTACTCATTCGGGAAATGAGGAATTGGTCATAAATCAGTCAATATCTGAACAACATCGCTTACTTGTGTTGGGATGTTACAGTGGTGATTTAGAGACCGTAAGAATATTGATCAAATATGTCAGTAAAAGTACTATAAACAAAGAACTGCGATATTTGGATTATGATGATAGATTGATTGTAACTCCACTTACTGCAGCATGTACATCTGGACAAATGACTGTGGTTAAGGAGCTGTTAGATGCGGGGGCTGATCTGAACCCGCAAGGTAAATATGATACTCCACTAACTGTAGCATGCAGAGGTGGTTATACCAATGTAGTAAAAGAACTAATAAAATCAGGAGCTGAAGTCAATCCTCAGGGCAAATTTCATACGCCACTGACTGCAGCATGTACGAGTGGAAATGCGAGTGTAGTGATGGAGCTAATAAAGGCTGAGGCTGATATTAATCCTGAAGATAAATATAATACACCACTGACTGCATCAAGTAAGGGTGGATTTATCCATGTAGTAAAGGAGCTAATAAAAGTCGGGGCTAATGTCAATCTTCGAGATCAGAATGATACGGCACTGACTGCAGCATGTTATTATGGACATAAGAGTATTGTGAAGGAGCTAATTAAGGCAGGAGCTGATGTCAATCTAGAGGGAAAATATCATACACCACTAAGTGCAGCATGTGAGAGAGGACATGTGGGTGTTGTAAAAGAGCTGATAGATAAGGGGGCTGATGTCAATCTACAAAGGCAGAATTATACGTTACTGATTGCAGCATGTCAAGGTGGATATATAAGCGTAGTAAAGGAGCTGATAGTGGCAGGGGCTGATGTAAATCAACAAACTCAGAATAATACACCACTAAAAGCGGCATGTCAAGGTGGACATTTAAATGTAGTGAATAAGCTTATAGAAGCTGGGGCTAATATCAATCCGCAGACTGAATATAATACACCACTGACTGCCGCAAGTGAGGGTGGACATATAAGCGTTGTAAAAATGCTGCTAGAGGAAGAGGCTGATGTCAATCCACACGGTAAATACAATTTACCACTGACTGCAGCATGTAGATATGGACATTTGAGTGTATTGAAGGAACTGTTAGAGGCCGGGGCTGATGTCAATCCACAAAGGTTCTTTAATTTACCATTGACAGAGGCATGTAAAAATGGACACTTATGTGTTGTAAAGGAGTTGATAAAAGCAGGGGCTGATATCAATCCACAATGTACATACCATACACCACTGACGATGGCATGTAAAAGGGGACATACTGATATTGTCAAAGAACTCTTAGACGTAGGAGCTGATCGCAATCCCCAAGGTAAATATCACACACCGCTTACTGCAGCATGTAAGGATGGACATGTTGAGGTAGTGAAGGAGTTGATAGAGGCAGAGGCTGATGTCAACCTACAAGGAAAATACCACACACCGCTGACAGCGGCATGTAATGGTGGATATCTGAACGTAGTGAAGGAACTCTTAGAGGCCGAAGCTGATGCCAATATTCAAGGTCAAGATGATACACCACTGACAGCTGCATGCAGGGGTGGATATTGCAGTGTAGTCAATGAACTGATAGAGGTAGGGGCTGATATTAATATGCAGGATTCGAAAGGAAGAACTCCTATATATACTATAATTTTCAATAATACGGAGTCCCTGATACCACCAGCACTAATGGTCAATGATCATGGTGCGGATGCAACTATCTGTAATAATGAGGGTCTATCAGCATTAAGCATTGCGTTAGTTGAAATGAAAATTGATGTTGTAAAAGAACTCGTACAAACAGAACGTGAAGGTCAGCTTAATAAACGGAAGTTACATTTGTTGGAATCTTTAGTGAACATAAGGAATAGTGACGTGATAACTGATAGTAAAGATAACGTGGTGATGACACACACACGGGTGAGGCAAATAGATAAATTTGGAGATTTATATAAAATAATCAAAGAAAACAAATGTGACGTACTGAAAAATTTATTTCACATGGGTCTGGATTTCAATCAGTGGATACAGCTGTACTACGAAGATTATGAGTCTGATTTTGATGAAAAACCTCTTTTGTTCTCGGTGATTGATGAAGGACTTGGTAGGTTTATTCTGATTGATGAGAACAATGTAGTAGAGATGTTAAGGACACTTCTGGAAGCTGGGACGGATGTCAATGTCAGGGTGAGGTACAGGGAATATAACGATGTGGAAGACAGAGAGGGTGTGTCTGTTCTGGAGAGGACACGACGCCTTGTGAAAAAGTTCAAAGAGGGTAAATTTAAATGGAAAAGAAGCGCAGTGCAACCTTGCAAGAGGGTCTTAAGTGTCTTAAAAAATTATGTAAGACGATACTCTGTATGAAAATTATACAGAAAGGTTTAAAATAATATGTCCCACAATATGCAACTGTTAGGGCTAGTGAATTTTATTTTTGTACAACTCTACACACTTTTCAAATATTGTTTTACATTCTTCTTATTACATTTCTCAATAAACTTCTTGAGGATGTGTTAACTGCGTATTGTACATAAAATTCATCATTTCAAACCCGATATCAAAATAGTTGCAGACTTTCCATGCATTAAGATTGAGAATCCTTACTTCCCAGATTTTTTTTCCATTTTTCCGACAAGATCGGGAATATTCGAGTCGTGAAGTGACGAAAATATAAAGTCACATTTAAGGACATGTTTTTTAAAAACACAAATGGTAGTTTTGTTGGCATCAATGACATGGAAATACATGTAGCATTAAATCATTCTTTGTAATTTTATTCAAGTAGGATATTACTATTGTTGTTATGCACCAAATAGGATAATTGGGAGTATGGAATTTTTCAGGTGCACTGATAAAAAAATTAAAAAATTCGTTTGACCCGAACTGTCTCCGTTCTTATATATATTGTCTGTGGAACTCATTATATGCAAGCGGTGCTTCCCGCCGCCCCTGTGCTCACTTTAATGAAAATTTCATACTCAGTTTTTTTTTTATCTTACTGTGAGATCTAGGGTGAGTGTAGAAAGAACAAGAACTAGTACACAATAGACTGATTGACAGTGTCGTTATACGAGCCTACTGAATTAATAAAATATCAAAGTTCAAACTTTGTGTGAAATTCTGTGTTGGAGTAAATTGCGTAGGAAAGTAATGAATTTTTTTGCCAAACAATTTTTGCCTAAAAGCTTCATTAAAATTACCATCGACATTACTTTAGAAATGAAAGAAATTAGATTACAATTACTTTTCAAATGTAATAAATTAAATCGAAAATTACATTGCACATGCAACATATCATTTTCATATTTACATTAGATTCAGCTACCACAGATTTACTTAAATTGTTTAAATGTTCATTTCAATTACTTTGTCCCCTGACCTATATCTAACAGGTCCAAAGGTGTTTTCTTAGTCACTGAAAATACTTTACATTGTTGTATATGCATTGTTAGATACATACCGAGCGCTGGTTGTAAGTTCGCGCAATTTTTTAAAATTTTATTTCTAAAATGTTACAACAATTTATGCAATTAATAAGCTTTTATTTTTGTCAAGTATTTAGATGACTTGTGCCTTGATATTGCAAGCTATCTCAGAAAGTTAGTAGTAGATAGTATATTGTGTGTCAGTCTACCATAAATGTGTGATAGATTTGGATTTTTTGATATTATAGCTTTTATAACTGTTATAAAACTTGGCAGTAATAATCGATGTCAAAGTTAAAGTATTGATTTTTAGCAATATTTACCATGATCTCTTTTTCCCGCTTGTGTCAAAAACATTGCCGTTTCAGTTCAGAGTTAACAGCAATAATTTCTTTCTTTGATTGGTTAAATCTTTATATTCTCACATTCGGAAACTCTCTCATTTACGTTGCCCTTTATAGCTCAACTGAGCCGAAACCTTGAAAACCCAAAATATTGTCAAAAAGTTTATTAAAAATGCAGATTTTAGATTTCTGTTAAGAGGGCTAAAAATAAACTTTCGGTAATGGAATGTAAATCATTCAACTGTTAAAAAAATAAAGATTTCCTAACTTCTTTGGAACAAAGTTATAAACCGTATATAATTTTCCCCCTAAAATGAGGGCGTTGCATTCTTTTTATTGTGAGTATATACTAATGTAAATATTTTGTACTGATAATAAAATACAATTGTTGCCATAATAAATACTCTTGATATTTACACTTGCAAATGTTTGCTTTTATGTAACACAATTGAAAAAGGCGGTTTTATTTCTCTGTAAAACACGTTCGTCATGTGACCATAAATTCATTATTTGGCCATAAGCGATCTACGTAATTCATAGTGACGTCATAAGTGATGGACGTGTTCAACACATTCAATTTGGAGATTTGAAAAAAATAAATCTTTAATGGATTTAAAACGTTAAGTACCTTATTATTTGTAATAAATCGATCACAAATGTAAATTAAGTAATATGGTATCATTTTTTGCGTTTCATTGAGACGCAAAAGGGGTTGGCACGTGATAAAGTCTTCCATAAAGCCCTTTGAGCTATATTGAATTTGATCAAGCGATCAACCCGTTCTACATCCCAATAAAACTAAAAAATGATACCTTATTTCTTCATTATTAAAATTCTTTGTTTGATAAGTCACTTATGTGGCTCTCTAAAATACAATAGGTTTCTTGGTTAATAAGATGTTGTTATAAAACGCGAAGTACTTTTATTGATGAGGAAAGTGTTTGATATTTAAGAGGTATTTTCATACGATCATTTTCGTTACAATGGTATCGTGGAATTTTCAAAATTGCTTTGATAACATGTAGCGATGATAGGACAGATGATACAAACATTTTTTTTTGGGGGGGGGGGACTCAATATCATGTCAAAGGTATAGAAAGGTGGATAATTCTTAGAATCTTTTATCCTAAGACTTGAAAAGGAAATGGACATTGAAAATATTAGTAATACTTACTGTATTTTACATGACAAATATGGACAAAACACACTCAGTAAAGGTTTACAGATGACAACAAATTTTAGAATATGTTACCTTGGAGCTAAAAATGTAAAATAAACTTTATAAAACTATACCAAGCCAGGTTAATCTTATGAGGAAAAGTAGTATGATAAAAATTCAGAGAAATCACCATTTTCACCATTTTGCTTTTTCCCATAAAATTCACCTGGCTTGGTATATTTTCCTTAAGTTTAGGTTACACTTTTAGCACTAAACTAACATATTCTGAAATTTATTTTCATCTATAAATATAAAAAATATTTACTTTTCTAAACCTTTGACATGATATTAAGTCTCTTCCAAGAAAAATTGTTTGCATCATCTGTCCTTATTTAGACATCAACAACATTTCTCCGTAAAACTCATTCTGAATCTATGCAAACATACTTATTGACGGCATTTGAAACCACCACTGGAAATCAGTCTGCATTTCATGACCTAAATCTGTAATTTCCCTCCCCATCTCTTATGTTTCGGAGGTCCGCCTTTGCTCTGCATTGTTTTACGACGGATTTTTCCATTATTTCCTGATCATGACAAGGAGCACACGGCGGGTGTGACAGGTCAGCAGGTGATGCACACTCCTCCATCGCACCTGATCCCATCCCTGATGTTTCGTATGTCCGTTGTTTGCTATGCTCATATTTTGCATTGTTTTATGGACTTTGAGATTGAATGCTCATTTTTGTTGCTACTTAAATTCCGGGATTATTTATTGTTCGTTATCTTTTTACACTGCATTCACCTGAAAAAGCTATTTCAGGATTCAAACTGCTCTGGACAAGACATGCCGAGCAGATCACAACAAAAATATAACATTGTATAGCAATAATACTTTAATAAAGCAAACGAAATCAAATAAAATAAGTTGACAAATTCAAACAATAAATGAATGTTCTTATTAGAACTAACGAAAAATATATTCCTCTGATTTTGTGAAACACACAAAAAAGCGGTAAGTGATGGCAGTTGATGAAAGAAATAAACCTTCTAAGAGCAATTTAATTAACATCATATACTAAAGGGTTCTACTTTAATCACTGAGAGTATCGCCTCACATGTTTCCTTGTCTCATTAAGAACTCTTTTGTACTTAAACAATTCAGCTTCCTCACTTTTTTGGACCTTAATCACTTCTCGTCGTGTCTTCTCTAAAAATGACATGCCCTGTTTGTCTATTACAGAATAGATCACTCTGAATCTCACTCTGACATTGAGGTCCACTCCAGATCTTATAAGTATCCTTAATTTTTCTGCCCCGTCCCCAATCCTTAGAAAGTCCCCATCTATCACAGTAAATAGCAGTGGTATCGCATCAGGGGTTTTATAATTATGGTGATACAGCTCTATCCATTGATTCACATTCATGCCCAGGCAAAACAGTTGTCTGAAAACATTACTAGTACTGTCTTGGATAATATTATGCAAATCGCCATCTTTACGCATACGCCATACTCTACCCCGTGTCGCCACCACATCATCCTTACTATCAGTCATCACATCACTTTGTCGTATGTTTACCAAACAGTCAAATAAATGGAACTTCAATTTATTCAAAAGAAACTCATTGTCAGTCTCAAATAAGTGCTGCACAACATGGAATCTGTTTTTCAATAATGCAATATACAACGCTGATAGGCCCTCTTTATTGCATATAGTTGAGTCTGCACCGTACTTACTGAGCATTTGTACAATAGGCATAAGTGTCACAGTATATTTTAAAACTGCTATATATAAAGGAGTTCTTCCTTTTAAATCTTGCAAATTAACATCAGCACCTGCGCCTAACAGCTCCTCCATTACTCTAAAATGTCCTCCTTCGCATGCTGCTGTCAGTGGTGTATTATTTTTAGCTTGAAAATTGACATATGCCCCTGCCTTCAGAAGCTCCTTGACTAAACTTATGTGTCCATTTTCACTCGCAATAAGTAATGGTGTACCATTATCATGTTGAATATTGACATCAGCCCCTGCCTTAAGCAGCATCTCTACAACACTTGTATTTCCATTTCGGCATGCTTGTAGCAGTGGTGAATCACATTCATCTCGCAGATTAACTTGAGCACCCGCCTCTAAAAGCTCTTTTACAACACTCAAATGTCCACCTTCACATGCTTTTGTTAGTGGTGTTGATCCATCTGCGTGTATGTTAACATCAGCCCCCACTTCGAGCAGCTTCTTAACTAAGTTCAAATGCCCATGGGCACTTGCTTCTATCAGTGGTGCATAACCATGCATACCTTGAAAATTGACATCAGCCCTCTCCTCTAAAAGTGTATTCATTATGTCTATGTATCCTCCCCTACATGCCCCTGACAATGGTGAGCTACGGATACCCTGAGGATTGACTTCAGCCCCCATTTTTATAAGTTCTTTGACTACATTTAAATGTCCACAAGTCGATGCAGCTTTTAATGGCGAATCATATTCAGTATGTAAATTGACATCAGCCCCAGCATGTATCAGCTCTTCAACTAAACGCATACTTCCACTTCCACATGCCTCTATCAGAGGTGTATCACCTCCATAGTCACCTCGTAGATTGACATTAGCATCTGATTTTATAAGTTCCATCACTACCTCCATATGTCCACCCCGACATGCTGATGCCAATGGTGTGGTATTACCACATCGTAGATTTACATCAGCTCCTGCACCCACAAGCTCCTTCACTACATCCATATATCCTCCACCACTTGCGGTCTCTAACGGTGTATTACTAATGTCTAGGGGATTCACCTCAGCACCGCCCTTTAGCAGCTTCTTTACTATACTGACATGTCCAACTTTACATGCTGCTACAAGGGGTAAAGTACCTCCACTTTTTAGATTAGCATCAGCCTTTGAATCTAGTAGTTTATTTACTAGACTTAAATATCCGCCTTCACACGCTGCTATCAGCGGTGTATTATATCCTGATTGTGGATTGACATCAGCGCCAGCCTTGATGAGAACGTTCACTACATCTATATGACCAGCGTTACATGCTGCTATCAAGGGTGTATTACATCTACGCAGTTTTGCAAAATACTTCCATGCTTCTGCCACCTCCTTTGACATTTGAAAATGGCCCCTTTTAGATACTGCTATTTTTTCTAAATTAAATTCCCCTGGTAGATTAACATCGGCACCTGCCTTCAACAGTTCTCTCACTATGTCTGTATATCCACCTTTACATGCTGTTGTCAGCGGAGTATTAAATTTACCAAGTTGAGTAATTTCAGCCCCAGATATTAGCAGTTCCTTGCTTACATCTATAAGCCCATTCTCACTTGCTGCTGTCAGTGGTTTATTATATATAGCTCGAAGATTGACTTCAGCCCCAGCCACTAGCAGCTCCTTCACAACACTAATATGACCACTCTCGCATGCTGCCGTCAATGGTGTGGTATATTTACCTTGAAGATTGACATTGGCCCCCATCAATAGCAGTTTTTTGACCACATTTACATATCCTCCCTCACATGCTGCAGTCAGTGGTGTGTCATCCCATCTAAAAACATAGTCTAAATATTGCAGTGATTTGTTAAGTGTAATTTCATTTACATGTTTTATTATTATGCTTACAGTCTCCAAATCACCACTGTAACAACTCAGTACAAGTAAGCGGTATTGTTCAGATATTGACCGAGCCGTGGCATGTTTCTGATTTTTAAAACCAGTTTTGGATTTCAAGAAACATAAATTGTCTTCTGCGTTATTTGTTTCAATGTTCTTTTTTTTCTTGTTTTATTTCATCGTTCAACCCAGGATTGCATGGATTCAAAAAAGTTCAGATTGTGTTTCTTTGTGTAATTCTGTCTGCTTTACTATGTATTGTAGAATCCTAGTGTGGCCGTAATAAATCACCCAGCTAATAACCCTCACACTGTAAGCATTCTCTGAAATGCAGTTCTCATTTAAAAGAACACACTGTTTGTACCAATCTTTGTTCCTCTCATCTCTCACCAGACTTTCCTTTGTCAAGCGTTTTCCCGTACTCACCACATTACAGACGTCATTCAGTTCTGATAAAAATAAAGCTTTCCACCCTACATAAGACCTTTTCTTTAAGATCTCAATAAAATAACGACACACCTTTGGCTCTTTTAAAACCTTATTCCTGAAAACGACATAAAGTTCCATACGTTCTATGTCTTTCAACAATCGCTCTGCTAACATGGGATACTGGTGTTCCTTTAATCTTAAACAGAGATTAAACAAAGCCATGCTGTCACTGCTCTCACCAATGACTGAAACTTTTTCTTTCTCTTTACATGCACCACTGACTGCAGTACTTTCAAATGCTTGATCATTTGTACTGTCTGCAGTATTTTTTGTAAATTTCTGAACTTTCACTTTGTTAGCAATATAACTACTGCTAATACATTTCAATATGAGATCTGGAAAATGACAGCCGAAGTGATACGCAATGACCTCAAAAATAAAGTCATGGACAAAGCTATATTCATTACCACGTAGATGCGTATATGTCCCCGCCATGGCTTTTAATGCTTTATCAAATTTAAATGCATCTGTGTAACTCTCAACTTCACAGTTTTCAAGAACATCTGATTTCATTTCATGAAACGCTGTATTTTCTGTGTTTTTCAATATTTCCCTGAACAACTTTTTGTCATTGAACATGCATAAGACCAAGGTAGCATAATATAACTTGTTTTGGTGCAGCATTTTGTCTAATTCCTCTAAAATGCATTCAACTGGACACGTAAAGAACTTTTCAACATTGTTTCTAAATTTCTCCTCTTTTGAATATAATTTACATAAGAGGGGAAACATACCTGAGGTGTCTCTCAGCAATGAATCGGGTAGTAATTTTTCATCTAAACCATGTTTCAGAAGAATTCTTTTCTTGTCATCAACAGTTAATGAATTTTCAGAGCTGTGCAGCATAATTGCATTTTTCTCATGCGTTAAAAACGATTTGTAGCTGTGACTTTCATTAAATACCGTTTCCCTACACGACATCAGTACTTTTGTGTCTTTGTTAGACGGGTCTGAAATTTGTGTTTCATACTCGATTAATAGATTTAATTTTTGTTTTTGAAGACCTAATACGCCAACTACATCGTCAATAACAAAAACCTGTGGTTTCAGCGAATCACAATAATCTTCAATTTTTCTTATATCAATAATTGGTACAATCTCATATCCTTCCTTCTGGAGTATCAGGGATATATGTTGAATCATCGCCGATTTTCCTGATCCTGGGATTCCAACAAAAGTCAAATAGGGTCGCTCTTTGACTTTATCAAGTATTTCTTCGAAGTTATGCGTTTTGCTGAAGACCTTATCTTCTTCTATCCATTGTTAAATTTGTTTTTCATGGTTATCTAAAAAAAGCAATGTATCATTTATGATTATTTTTTTTTTATTTTGTCAAGACTGATTGTCATCATGACTTGAAAACATAAGGTAACTATGAAAAATTACATGTGATGGGTTGTTAGGCCAAGATATGGATAGTGTATCAATATTTTTAACCCCAGTATAAAAATGAAAAGACAATCTTGGTCATCTCGAGATCCAGAATCTATGAATCAGCAATGCTTATATTTCCACAGTATAGAATTTTGAAGATCATTATGACTTCAAACCTTTTTAACTCAAACAAAATCGTAAAATAGTATTTGATCTGCCCCTCATTTCACATAAAATGCGTCATAAAAGCGAAATTCCTAACATCGAATTCAATATATTAAAAACTTGTTCCCACCAAAGACCAGAGATAGACCAACTAGGCAACTTTTACAATTATTTTTCTAAGATTGAAGATGCTACACGTATACACGTAAATGAATTTAAACCCGGGTTAGGGTTAGGGTTAGGTTAGTCTAGGTTAACCCTAACCCATACCCGTCAAAAATGACAATATGAACCAGGAGCCAGGAATTTGAGACTTAGTTGAGATAAATGTAGGCCAAATTTTCAATATCTGATGAAGAAAAGAAACCATTTCGCTTGTTAGAAATTAGTTTACTGAATTTCGTCCAATAAGTAATATATTGATAGATGAGAAGCTAAGTTCAGCCTTGAGTGTTTGTTGGAGGGGTCTAGACTTGGATTCATGATTATATTATATATAACGTTCATAATAACCATGCAAAACATTCCTAATAAAGGTCATGGACTCCACTCGAGGTAATTTCAATGTTCAACAATTTGTTAAATTATACATTGACTTCTTTACAATGTTTAATTCTAAATGTATATGGTATTCCTCTGGAAAGAAAAAAAAGCTATAAGTGTAGAGGAAATCTTTGGAGATTTAAATACATACCCTTTACATTTGGAGGGATGACGCTCTTTGGTGTCTTGATTTCATCTAAAGATATAGTGTAAAAATTGTAACATGTTAGGAATGTAAATATGATGTTGTGTTTATATCATTTATTTCCCTTGTCTCTTAATTTTAAATTTGACTTCACTGTCACAATTTACCAATGATGATAATATATCACATTGCATTCATTGCTTTGCATATGTAATTTGTATGAAAACAAATCATAGTTTGCTCTGTCACCTTTTTTAATTTGACAATAATTATTATTGTGGATTTTTTGGTGGACTGATTAAGAATAATTTTCCTTTTTCAACAATTCTATATAGTTTATAATTTGATAATTTCAGTAGGTTGTTTTACGTGAATTACGTCCCGTTCGACAATTTTTCTCTCGTAAATGACGTCACCATATACTGTTGAAGCGCTTCAAATTCAAATACTTGATACAGGTTATGAATATCTAAAGTTTAATCTAATAAAATGATAATTCTATTCCTGCTATTCCATGAAGGGACTCTGAAACTACATGATTTGCAGGGGAAAAAATCGAAATATAAATTTTGAGTTTAATAAGATTTGCCCTTGAGCTCAAAAGCATACCCTAGTTAAAATCCTTTTTGTCATTGATACTTTTTAATCAATCCTGCTTTAAGAGTTATTCCATTGCTTGTATGAATTAAGCGGGAATATTTCAAAATACATCAACAAAAACTCACCAAGAATTCTTTGCATTTCATTTTGTTTTTCAACTCGATCAGCATCACTTTTCTCTATCTTATCTGAAACAAGTAAGGGGTTTTTTTTTTTAAAGGCACATTAATTCATTTAAATCAGTTTGGAGCTAAATTTAATTGTTTTAAATTTTACAATTTTACAATTTACAAATTTACAATACGTTTCTGAAATTACTTTGTAAGTCATGCACTATTTCTTTTGTCGGTGCATCTTCCTCTATCTGTTTCTTCAGTTCTTCAATGAAATGCTGATCACCGACAGGGTCCATTGTCTCTTGTTTGATAATATCCACCTGACTTTTGAAAAGATTTCCGTTGTTAAGAAAAGAATCAAGGTCCACAACTGCTGATCTGACAGTGGACCAGATTGTGTTGAAATCAGCATCGGAGAGGACTGAACTTGATGAAATTACACACTGATTTCTGGCTGTATGGACGCGTTCAATGCTGGCAGAGAGAGATCTATCAGCAGGGTCTGGTGCATTTCCCCAGCCTTTGCTGTGTGGTGGTATGCTGCAAATGTTTCTAAGTAGGATGTACAATAGAGAAATGTCCATATCACTATAGTTTCCAGTATAACTACTTCCTCTAGGTAAAATGAGATTCATCTGGGGTGCTGTCAGACGTGGAAGGTCACTTGTTTTACGTAGAATTACGTGTTGAAATGATGATGGTGGTACAAAATGACGGAAAACATCCCTAAACTGATCTGTACAAGGACCCAGGAGAAGTCGACAGGCTCGACAGGCATTTGTTGGCTCCTCTGTAGACGAGTAAGGAGGGGCTGCCATGGAAGTTATTTATTGTCTCTCTGAAGAACATTCAAAAGAAAGATTAACTATTATGAGAAAGAATTCCTACATGTAAGAAGTTTTCTTATTTGAAAGACTTCTAGGACAAATCACAGGCCTGTCTAAATTGGGCCCATTGACATTATTGGCCACTGGAGGGAATATTTTTCTGCTAATTATGTCAATTAAAAATAATGGTTGTATGAGCAATGGGATCACTAAATGATACCCCTGCCTCCTCTATGAATATAATCACAGTGTCTATGTTTTGCTATGGGAAACCCAAAATATGTGTAGGATCAAAATATAAAATAGGAGATGCTCAATGGCAGTATGTAAATAATATTGCAAATAATTTTGTCCTCAGACACAGAAAATTATAGCGACCTCGCAGGCTCAGTCGCTGTTACTTTCTCTGTATTCACTTAATACCACTTGTCATAAAGTCTTCATAACCACATATCCACCTACATTGAAGTTCATAATTGTATGATGTAAATTTTATATAGCTCCACAAGAAATTAAAACAATTTCAAATCGCAGAATTACGAGTTTCACTCCCTATTATACACCGTGATTAATTTATAATACAAATGTAACATGTGTAAAAACATCAATTCGTGTTACGTGTAAATTTGTTCACTTTTTCCAATTGATTGATTCGCGATTTATATTGATTGGTTAAATGTACTTTTATACGACATTTCAAAATAAAGGACTTTGCTTTTTATTTAATGTAAATCTTTAAACGTTATTGTCCCGAAGAGTAGACATGAAACTATTGTACTTGAAATTGTAATATATTCAGAAATGCTGTTGTAAGAACACTCGTAAAGTTAAAACTTATAGTCTTTTCTACTTCCTCTTGTGTTCTTCTGGCGCTTCAGTTCAACATAATAATACACAGAGTAGTGAAGGAAATAGATTAAGATTTCAAATTATGACAGGATGTTTGTAACACAAAGTTAGAGTGTGATATTTGATTTAGTCAAAAAAGGAAGAGAACTGTTTTGTAAGTACATTATTATTATATCCCCGACGTTAAACTGTGTTTTCATTGGATAACAACTTTACCTGTCCACAGATGAAACTGTGATATTTTATTGTTATCAATAAAAGGATGCAAAATGTTTTTATTGAGTTATCTGATTCGAGTTTTAAAAAAGAATACAAATAACAAAGAATGATTTATGTTCTCGAGGGGTACATTAAACTGTTTCTCTACGGCATTTTGTATATTTCTATTGATATTATATACAACTAAATACATTAAGATTAAGTTTATTTAACAATGAAAATAAAACTATTTGTTTGAAATAAGGTAAAGGTATCGAACAGCGATCGATAAAACAATCAACAGAAACACAAACATGTAAATAGGGCATAAAATACGGACCCTTAAAAGCAATGCTTATAAAAATGGAAACAAAAATATCTAATGAAATAGGTGAAGGTAACATGATGATCGGTCTAAAAAAAAAATGCAAACACTGAAAATCAGTTTATATATGATTAACTCATCCCATCTCTACAATTTCCAGGTGTTTCATGCTCTGTTCACAACAATGCACTGTTTGTAGATTTTCTATGATTGATTGATTGTACCGGGAATGTTGTTTTACGTCCAGTCAATCATTCATAAAAATCAAAGTTGTGATCAGAGCATGAAACACCTGGAAATTGTAGAGGTGGGATAAGTTGGCAAGAAGAAGTAAGCATTTCATGTTGACTTGTCACATCTGCTACGAGCCTTTTCTATTGAACAGGTAGATTTTTAGGAGATCATTCAATCTTCTTTATTTTACCTTGTCATTTCTATACCTTAATTATTGGAACTAAATTGCAATAAATATATGGTAAAATTAATGGAAATGAAAAGTATAAAACGTACTTTAACCATACCTTCGGTATTGGACATTTTCAATCAGTTTAAAAGTGTGTTTTCTTTCACTTAAACATATGTTAAGACCCACGGTTTAATTCGGTGTGTTAAGCGTTTTTCATTAGAGGATGTAAATCCTGATAAAGAAGATTTGGTATACTAAAATTATATCCGTGTAATTGCTTAGCTTTTTCATTGGATGTTGGCTGTAAAAGTGAACTCGGGCAGAGGAAGCTTTGAGTGGAACCTAAGTAGCTGCGATTTTTTTTCCAAATAAGGAGAGTTTTTACTACAATTGTCTATTATAAGTCATCTCGATGGGTAAATTGGAGATTGATTACAGTTTGATTATTTTCATAATTCACAGTAACAAGTGAAATGACAATGCCTGCTAACTATGCCAATTTATTAATAGACATGTCATGTGAAACTGAAGGGCATAAATTACAGTTGTTATAGTAAATTAGTCCTAGTTTCTCGTGGTTTTTTTTTTTCAAAGTAAAAAAAACCCTCATATTTCATTTAATGAAGTCTCTATGAAATTAATTTCCCTTTACAAAAGAACGTTACAAACCAGAAAGTTGAGATCTAATCACGCTGAGATAAAACGGATAGAGATAATTAAAAAAGCACTTATGACAAGCTCTCGTTGTGTGACACACGGATGATGAATTATATTTTATAAGAACATATATCCTCATTAAAAACTCAATACTTTGAATGTTATCAAGAAAGTCTTTATTTTCAACATAAAGCATTATTATTTATTCCACAGATCTCCAAAAATATTCAGATTTCAAAAATGTCACAAAAAGGTGTTGCACTTCTAACAATTTAAGCATCATTGAAATTGGGCATAATGTTTTTGTTAATGCAATGAAACATGAAGATAACGAGCAGCATTCAAGATCAAAAGTCTATAAAACAATACAAAATAAGAAAAGAGCAAACACGGACTTCCAAAACATCAGAGGTGGGATCAGGTGCCATGGAGGAGTGAGCATCCCCTGCCGACCGGTCACATCCGCCGTGTGCTCGGGAAATAATGCGAAAATCCGTCGTCAATTCAGTGTATAAAGAATGGACTAACACTTAGTATAAAAACGTCAGCCAACATTTGACTCAATGTGAATTGTATTTGCTGACATGGTCATTGTATCGACCATACAACTGACAAAATGATGACTTTAAACGAGACTGCTAATATTCTTGTTTCATCAACTTGCTTGTCAATAATTTACCTCGTTTTAGAAATTGTCCATACGTAGAGCATGCTCTTGCGTATCGAATCAACTGAGATGTATATACTACGTATGCAGGTGATGAAGGTATATTGCTGCATAAGTAAGGGAAGTTGACGATAGAAAAGTTAAAGTCAAGTTTATCATATAGTTTTGTTTTATTCTTTCAACTTGTTTGTCAATAATTTATCTCGTTTTAGAAATTGTTCATATATAGAGCATCAGATGTGTCAGACACTGTTGTATCTTTTATCTCAAGCTCACCAGGATACATGTATATCGTATCGACATAGGAATGGAAATTACAATTGTTAATTGAAAATACGTCGTCGGTTAATCTAAATGTCGAGTTAAAGACACAGTAAGTGTTTTCTTCTTTTCACGCATAAGGCTTTGCACAAATTCTGCTTCGTATGAATACAAAAATAAGTCTGCTTATAACGGGCCTAATTGGTACCCATGGGAACTCCATAGATTGTTGGAAGACCTGGTCTCCAAAATCAGCACATACCGGGTATATTGTCAATCAGAAATCAAGCATCTTTTTGATGTCGACTTCAGAGTACTTAAGTGTACAATCAGAATGCTTTTTAACAAAATTATGATTTTGAAAATGACCAATGACAATATAAGTGAATTTACGAGTTCCATTTTTGTCTCTATCACCATGTGGATGTACCAGACTTTAATTTATCGTGGGGAATAGTTGTGTATAAAGTTGAAAAGTCGTAAGTCTTTAAACTGTTGATTTTGGTAAAATCATGAGATTTCAAATTTTCCATAAGTTCTTTGGAAATTTTAAGTATCCACAACTGATTTGCACCACTTCTTGAATATATTGTTGCACAGTTGGAGTACAGAAAGAGGGTGGGTTGAGCATTAACGGAACCCGCTATGTATCTTTGTTTGTAAGGATTCTTATAAAGTTTCAGCATCCAATATATACTAAGTATATTGTAGTTGAAAATCATTTTGGTTCTTTGGGATATTAAAAATATTCCAAACTGACATAATTATGATTTTAAAGATTATTTCCTTAAAAAGGGGAGTAAGAGTATAAGTTGGATTACCACTTTTAGAATCAAATCCAAGTTCTAAAATACAATTCATATTCTGAGCCTTACAAACGAAGACAATGTTGTTACCTGCTTTGTCGGCAGGGACCAGTCCGTACTGATCATGTTATCTATCTAGCTCTTTTTGCACTTCTGGGTTCTGAAATACAGAAGGTTTGATGGTTTTCTTATTGCCCCTCAATCTTATTGATTATAAAGTTGAAAAACAACAACAACATATAAGAAGAATTGATATTTTACTTTTTATAATTAATGAATTGATTTAAATTACCTACCCTCTTTAATCACGTCAATGTAGAAATTGATGGATTCTGAATCTGATGTAAATTTTTCATCATATACAGTTCCATGATAATATCATTTTCATTTGGTTGGTGACATATTAGTGGAATGAAAAACCAAAATATGGCAATGATATACATGTACTTCAAATGTTTGAGTATCTGATAATGTCAAAGTTTGCAACGTTATGTTTCGGCTTATGTGTAATATTTGTGAGAAGCTAAGTTAGATTTCGTACAATCTATTAGTTATACCCATCAATTTACAATATAAAATTTAGTTCTAACGTAGACTGCAGACTAATTGAAACTCTAAATAACATATAACACAGAAATTAACACGTATGTTACGTTTGAATGTTTTAATTGAAAACGAAAGGGATGGCACACTAACAAAAAACTTAATAAGAAACAAAAAATCTAACTTTTCAATCACTAACTTCCCTTACTTATATTATATACAATGCTATAACTATCACCTGCATAATGTGTTTAGAAAAGTTTATTCGAAAAGCATGTTTTATACACCCGGACTTATTTTAAAACGAAGCACGTTTTAGAAAAATTGGTGATGCAAGGATATACCAGTACCAGTATTCTTGTCTAAAGTCAACCTTATGGAAAATAACACAATGACCTTTTCTGCGAATATCAAGTCGTTCGGTCAAATATTCGAACAAATTGTTAGGCCATTATTCCCAAACTGAATTGTTCACTGGGTTTTCAGTTTACCTGGTCATAATAAGGATCACACGGTATGACCAATCTACACAGAATGCTTACGTCTCCGTCGCACCTAATCCAATCTGTGATGTTTTAAAAGATCTGTTTTTGCTCTGCTTTCAATTTCATTATTCCAGCTGTTCGTTGTCTGTATTATATTTGAATTTCTCTGATTTCCTGCTGGAATCGTTCAAGTTAGTGTTGGCTACGTAGACAGATTGTTTAAAGACAAGGATTGAACTATTTTTTGTACATAAATCAGTCAATTCTTTCAATCTTTTCCTTTACCAAAATTACTTCGAAGTTAAGCAAAATTACTTTGAAGTTAAGGAGAAACTTTTTCTGTTACAGCAAATTTTAGAACTTCTAATAGAAGTGGCGTATAAAGAACTTTAAATTTTAAAGGAAAGAAAATTTTCAAAAGTCTTAAATGAGACTGTGATATTCTTGTTTCATCAACTAGCTTGTCAATAATTTTATTTTTCAATTTGTTACATATTGGTATTTTACACTTAATACTCAAATGAAAACAAACTATATTTAAACAATAAGATTTATTTGATAGAAGATGAACTATTTTGTATTCACAATATTCAACAAATAAAGATATTTTCTGGCGTTAAAAAAAATCATCTTCTACCACAATCTCTCAGGCATGCTCCATACACATTCTGACAACCAATGACGCAGTTGGTTTTTACCCAAAAAGGTGAATTCTATTGTTACATGGCGTTTTACAGGATACAATTAGACCGTTCTGCACTTACACCTACAACATCCCTCACAAGAATGCTGAGCCAGAAAAATCACCATAGCTAATAAAATGAATCTCATTCTGAAGTTTCTGAAAAACAAACTTGTACATTAAGTTGGTACGCCAAGCTGGATATAAAACACACAACTCTGGATAAAAATCATATCCAACTACAAATCATGCGAGATCCTATATATTTATTTTATCTACAAATACCGTATTATTTAAAACGATGTGGACTTTTTTTGCAAACATTCCATTTCTCATTTCAATATATCAGAGGAAGTACATCATTTTAAAATAAAACTCGATCTCTCGTCAAACTTGTACAATGTGATTTGAAATCCATAAAATTACAATAACGCACTAAAGGCATGTACGTATTTTATGTTTCATCACATACAGTGCGCCTCTGTAATGCCGTTCCTTTCTTGAATTTATTAAGATTTTTCAGTATCTTAATACATGTGTATTTAATAATATGATCAAAAATCAATTTTTTTTAAAACTTATATATATGTAAGAAGCATTGATTTTTTTTTTACTTTTTATATAACTACGTACTGACTGTATGCCGTCAATAAATTTGAAATAATTACTAACCTTTTTAGCCGGGCTTACTGCTCAGAGAGCAATTGCTGGCTTATGTCATCCTGTTCAAGGCAGGAAGTCAACCCCATAGTCGCCATTTTAAAGTTACGTTCAAAAATATAATTCTTACTCTCAACTGCTTTTGAGATAATATACGCTAAATAAAGCAACAAAAATAAAACGAAGTTTTATCTATATAAATAAACATTAGTAGTAATGACTTTGAAAACTTCAGTCCTAAGTCAAAGAACATAGTTCATTAGCGTAAGGATTTTTGATAATCAGTGTTATCGTAGTTCTCTACACATATAAGGTAAAGCAGGAGAGGGAACCAGACTGGCCTGTTTGTTTACATTCAGCTGCGGTACCAGATTAATTCTGATTATGACAAAATTGGACCGTGGTATTAGGATTGAAAAACTCACTGTCAGTGTCTTATCATTTATATTGATAGTTTTTAAATAATTTTTTCATCAGAATATAAACGTGATTTATGTAAGAAATTCATTCTACTCTGTAAAAGAGCCCGGCTCTCTGTACTTCTGAGTACTTTGATTTTAAATCACGTCAATGTAGGAATTGATAGATGCTGAATCTGCTATGAATTTTTCTTTATATACAGTTTGATGATATTTATCAGACGTAATTTTGTTGGTGGAATACAAAACGAAATGATAGCAATGATGCATGAACAATGTTAGAATATTCCATAATGTCACATTTTGCCACGTTATGTAATGGATTATATTTAAAATACTAGTATTTACGCATGTATTTATGTCAAAAAAGATTCATTTTTGTACAATGTATTATCTTATTATAATTAAAATTTGCAGTATAAATTTTAGTTCATACGTAGATTGGTACGGTGTTTACTACAATTTACTACAACTTAACTCAATGCGCAGAAGTACGGACAATTTTTAAAACGAAGACCGCTCATAGAGGAATTGGTGATTTAAGGAAATTCCAGCATCCCTGTTTAAAGTAAACCTTTTGCGAGTATTATGGTTGATAATACAAAGATCTTTTCTGCGAATATAACGTTTCCTTTGTGAACTTTCCTTACTCGTGTAGATACACGTTCAGCTCTCACCTGCATCTGGTGGTTATGTCTTCTAGCTTACTCGATTCTCAAGCATGTCAAGGGTGTGCTCTGAGTATACTCAGTTTTTAATTTGACATAGGTTGCTTACACATAAGTTGATGTGATCGAGGTTTCAATAACTTTGGTTAAAGTCAGCATTTCTTAAATTCGAATTCTATGTTCGTGATCAAAGGGGCTTGCTCCAAGCGCGTAATATATTTTTTTTTATTTAAAAAAAAATCATATACGGTTATAATACGTTGTTTTGTTATATGATTTTTTACAATAAATAATTATTACACGCCGGAAGCAAACCCATGTGCCGTGATTAAGCATCGTCGGAAACCCACGGCTGATTACGCCTTGTTCTTTTCTCCATTTCTTAACTCCCACTATACAAAGTCTTCATCTTATTAACGTCT
>NW_026931622.1:0-4695 GCF_032062105.1 Saccostrea cuccullata
CCGTTTTACATCTCAATAAAACTCAAAAAATGGTACCTTATTTCTTAAATAAACGTGTTTTAGGAAGAGCGTTAAAGAAGGGGGGCATATGGCGGACATAGTCAATTTACGAGTTGTGTTCAGCTTTTAAAAATTCCATTGACTATATCCAAACGTATAAATACCTTCTAAACATGAAGTATAAAGTCCTACTCTTAATGAATGGGCCGTCCGAGAGCAATGTAAATAAAACACATATGACCATTTCATTTTAGCACATATATCATGGACTGAGTAAGTAGTGGCACGCAATGAACCTTAGCAATAGTTGGAAAATATATTTGTTAATAAGATAATATAAATGATTAACTTAGATATCCTCTTGGCTTAAGTAACACATCATTTATTGCATGGTTCATCCAAAACAAGTTTGATTCAACCTTGATGCAAAAGTGTCTCAGGGGAAAATATATACCGCTCAAATATTCAGAAAATATCAAAATAAACGCATTAAATTGAATTTGGTTATCAAAACGCATAATTGATTGTGACGTTAGATGAGCAAATGTCTCCTACCTGTTGTATTTTATTTGTACTCGAATTTGATGAGAGATTATCTCAAAATTCCAATTTTTGAACCTCTGTTCACAGCAGTTATTCATACTTATACTTAAATTAAACTTTTTTTTCAAAGTATCCCTTAACTTCTTGGAGATTAACGATTAAATTGTTCTACCCGAAGCTATATATTATTTTGTTGGAGATTATCTTTTTCTACTTTTGTAAATTCGCTATATACGTAATCATACTAGAACATTTACTGAGTATTTATTTTTCTGAGAAAACCTCTGTGAGAAATGATTAACAAAAAAATGAATCACAATTTACGTGTTCTACTTACAATTAACATCATTTTTATAGTACATTGTAAACAAAAATGTGTCAAAATGTTAAGGAGTTTCAAAAACTATTTTTAACATTTGAAAGATATTCAGAAAAGGCCTAAACTCAGGTTTCAAAATAAGATTTTATTAGTTTATCGTACGTAATAAAATATCTTATCCAAGTACAAACACTTAAAAAAATCAGTCAGGTCAAGATTCAATCAGGCGAGGATGGCTTGATTCTGAGAACACATTTTATGAAATTCCATTGTACAGATTTAAAAAAAATTTCCTTCACAGAACATCAGGGTTCAAATACATTGTCTATAAATATTTTTATTATTTTTACTTGAAACCGCTTATGGCTAAGCATAAGTAAACCATCATAAAATAATTTATGTGCATGTCATGAAATAAAAATAAAAAAAGTTTTTGCCGACTGATTGATTGATTTTATATTTTTTAACGTCCCTCTCGAGAATTTTTCACCCATATGGAGACACCAAAGTTTTTGCCGATGCGCATCCAAGAAATGATGTTTTTAAAAAAATAAAACAAAGAAATAAAACCATTTTAAAAAATTTATTGCGACCATTTATATAACGACCATTTGGCCTCCTTGAAATGAACTTCAGTGTCTTTCTTTAACAAATTAATTGATTGTTTTATGTATAAAATATTGAAACTTATTCAGGAACCTCGTAAATGATATTCATTTCTCTTTTCGAGAAATAAGAGACCGTTCACGGTAGCTCAGTCGGTAGAGCGCTCGCTCCGTGATCGGGAGGTCGTGAGTTCGTATCTCGGCCGCGACTGACCTATTCGTTAAAATTGGTAGCAACTGTTCCTTCGCCATGCACTAGGCACTATGAAGTGAAAGTTGCGGGTCCTTCAGATGAGACCTTATAAACCGAGGCCCCGTGTCAGCGGCAGGCGTTGGCACGATAAAGATCCCTCACTGCTCAATGGCCCTGAGTGCCGAGTAAAGGTCAAAATTTGAAGCCCTTCACCGGCATACGGTGACGTCTCCATATGAGTGAAAAATTCTCGAGAGGGACGTTAAACAATATGCAATCAATCAATCAATCGAGAAATAAGATGCAATGCAGGTTCTTATAATCAAATGCAGGACAAATTTGAAGTATTGATCTGACTGATCTGATATCGTATTCATTGATTAGAAGAATACTTTTGTGGTATTATCTGTTTTTATTTAAGGAATGAAGCTTATTTCAACTCATGTTTTTTTTCCGATATAACATAACTTGGGGCAGTTTACACTTTATAAACCGCGAAGCAGTTGAAATTAGCTTCATTCCTTATAATTTAATTCCAGTTTAGACAATAAGACAATGTTTACTCCGGAAAAAAAGACTTCACATTGAGCATTATTTTAAAAGTAACGTCAAGCGGAGTAATACGCTTTTGACGTTACCCATTGTGACGGAGGCAAGCTATGTTATCCAAAATATTATATGTTCCTCTGAATGATTCAGGCAATGAAATTGCTTGATACAAGTGAAATTAAATTATTTTCATTTAATACATCAATGTTTTGCTTTTTAAATTCTGTCAATATTCTAAACACTAACATGTTTCCTTGTGGTACATCCATCATTTCATTCAAAATTTCGGTCGGACAAAAAAAATCTTGTATGTTTTTAATATATGAATGCACGGCTTGTTTTCGAATATTTTCTGACTCATTTTCAAAGTCTGCTGTAAAAGTTGTCGGGAATCTTCCTATAAATCCTCATTTTATCTTAATATGAGAAATATTACTTTAAATTAACTTTAAAATTTCAATTTTACAAAAGGCTGAATAAACTACAGCTATGAAAAAAGTCTGATTTGATTATTTGAAAGTTGAATCAGTAAAAGAAAACTTCGTCTACAACTTTATGGAACAGCTGTGGTAATAAATAAGGTAATGAACACTAAATGGTGACTGATTTGCAATACATAGAATCCTACTTTACAGTGATAAATCATTTTTTATATATTTGTTGATTGAAACTAACATTGCTCAAGTGTTCTTATCAACATAATTTTATCTTCCTGATTCCATGTCTCAGTTGTGATGTGTTTATAAGATTATATATAAATTTATCTTCCTCATTCCATGTCTCAGGTGTGATGTGTTTATAAGATTATATAGATTATATAGACCATATAAACCCCGAGTGTGCAGGTGTGGTACAATAAAAATGCCGAGCATAGGCCTAAATTTGCAGCCCTTCACCGGCAATGGTTGCGTCTCCATATCAGTGAAAAATTCTGGAGAGGGACGTTTAACAGTAAAAAATCAATCAATCATTCATCGAGTAACCAGTTCAGTCATCTTTAAAGTTTTATACATGTTAAACCTGTGATAAATGTCAATGCATTTGAGTAAAAATTTTATTGCGTACAAACAGGACCTGGAATCAGGATGCAGACTTTGACGTTAGGCAGATTTTTTTGTAACAATGTATACTGACTTTTAAATTTATAGCTTGTTGAACACCTGTTAACTTTAATTTAACTTTAAAAAACAAAACAAAACAAAAAAGGGTTATTGAAAATTAATTTTATTCTATAAACTCAAAAGGATGCATATAATTAAAAAAAGTTTGAGAGAAAAAATAGGGACAAAAACGATGCATTATAATAATTGACACAATTATCTTCTAAAGAAGCCATTGTAACAAATCCATCGGAGTTCCTTTCTTAATTTGTGGTCAAAAAACCAGTAAACATATGGGTTGGCAATGTGGTTCAAAAGGTTAAAACGCAAACAGACCACGTATATGTTTGTCAGGTAACCATATCTTGCAAAACTGTAGATTAGCGTCACCAATGACGTCAGATAAGACACTACATAGATAGCAATTATAACAAGAAACATTACACTAATATGCTTTGTTTCTTTCTGGTCTGTTCTTCTATCAATTTTAAAGGTTTAACAGGCTCCTTATAACACTCTAGTGGAGAATTCGTGATTGTACTTCTTCCAATAGGTACCATATGCATTTCATTGGAATCCATTTCAATATTTCTCCAAGAAATATTTTTTGTTCGATGTTGTCTGCAAGAATTAGGTCTTTCATAGATGGTTTTGATGACGGGAATACAGAGTAGAGATGTGACGACTATGTTTATAAAGGAAAGAAGTAACAAAAGCCCTAGATATACTGCAATAGCAATGGAATTATCCGAGCTGTGATCGGTAAAGCACACAGATAGATTACCAGTGAAATCGTTAACTTGCGGTGAAACATTCTATCAAATTTCAAAATTGGAGTTGCATATCCGACAGACATCAAAAACAAAATGAAGATGACAACTTTCTTAACTTTTTTGTTCATTTGTAGACCAGATGGACTACAAAATACTAAATATCTCTGCAATGCTATAGCTAAAATCAGAGGAGATAAAAATACACCTGTCAACACAATTAAAAAGGTCATCATCTTGCACGAGAAAACGCTAGGGTAATTGTTAGTCATAATGTTATTCACGTAGAATTGAGTAAGGATTGATACACAACCCCCAAGATCAACTAAGGCTAAAATTGGTATGAAATACCTGCAGCCTCTTCTGTCTGCCACATATTTAGTGTACATTAAAATAACAAGACAGTTCTCAAACATTCCGAAGGCAGCAGCAATCAGTTGTAGAACCGTGTTAATGTGTAACTGTTCATTGTCGGACAATGTGTGTTCATCCGCCATGTCTAAATTTAAAGTTGAGAATACAACACTGTTTGCTTTTATCGGTGTGATTATAATCGAGGAATAGAGACTACCTATGAAAAAGAAAACAGAGGAGTTAGTTTCTTTTATAATTTAGT
>NW_026931623.1:0-46984 GCF_032062105.1 Saccostrea cuccullata
TAAAAAATTATTAATAAATGAATGGTAACTTCTTCTACGTTTCAGACCTTTATTGAGTCCCCCTTTATGACACCAAAAATGCCGATGTAATCTTGGCGGTAGTGAAAAGGAATTAAACTTATGCATCGTACTTTTTATCTGATATTAAATTTCAATGATATAGATGCTGAATTAGGTGTCCAGGCCGACATTTGCATTATTTGGGACTTGTAACTTATATAAAACCCATGTGTATGTATTTATTGAGCCTCAACACAATTTGTACCTTTAATAAAGGATTTAAATAACACTTGTTGTATGTTAATGTTGCCGTTCAGGGGTTTTCTCCCTTGAGACAACTTGTGGGTCTCCCAATTCTGTATATTGGACAAAAGAACTATGAGTCAGGATTAAAGTTTATAAAAATTTATTATTGCTTGTTGTATTTAATTTGCACAATCTCTTTGAATGTTTATCCCTATTTCTTACTCCCGCAGAAATATTATTTCTCTCCCAGAATGGGAATAAAATATTCTTAAATGGGAGAATTCTGTTTTAGGGAATTATATATAAATTTACAAAAGCATAAAAGTATCTATCTTTTCCCAAAATATTGGGAGTTCTTTGCTATACAATTATATTATAGTCAGGTATAGTTATGGGAGAGATATTTTACTTCCCACTAATTTTCTCCCACAGGTTAATTCAATATAAATAGTAAAAAGTAATAATAAAATATGTTACAAAATTCATCAGCTCCCAAAAATTAATTATTAATTATCATGATTATGTTATAGTAATTACCCATCGATATCGCTCCCAGCCATGCTGGCGATGCGATGATCGAACCTATTCTGACCTATTCTAAACCCATTCTACACCTATTCTGACTGTCAGTCGATTTGCGCTGGCTTATATTGGCATCGGGCTCGATTGTCGTGACGTCACGACAAAGTGAAAATACCCGCCATGTTTGTTAGTTGATATGCTGCCATGTTGATCTAACCGACGAAAGGAAACACGCACTCTAAGGCGCGGATAATTACCGAGGGAAACATTGATAATACTTATCGCTGATGGACTTTGTAAGCATAAGCAAAACAATCATAAACAGTTCAAGCGTGACTTGGGAATGTAAGATGTCGAGGAAATTCGGGTGTCACTAATTACCGACCTCGTCCCAATTATGTACTTGGTAAATATACAATTGTCAATGGAATTAAACATACAACTAACGAAACATAATTTTCATTTTGTAGTCCAGTATATTGCATGGAGTTTTTGTTTAACTTGTACTATGTATTTCCACAGAAAATGTTACTCATAGTAACGGGAATAATTACGGAACCGTAACACGGCACCCTTCCATGTGAAGAACATTCGTCCTCGAATGGTTTTATACTTTAGTTTAGGGAATATTTAAAGGTGGGTACAAGTTTTCTATATATCCCTTAGTTACTGGCCACAAAACGACGTACATGAAAAGTGCATATTATGATTAACAATAAATTGATAAGCATATGTACATCATTCATAATATTCAACAGTTAACAAAGGTATGATCAAACAAATAAGTTATCCATGAATGAAAACATATAAACAACATTCACAAAATTAATATTTTATAGGTTAAACAGTATTATATCCATATCACTTCCTCCAATTCACAAAGAAACTTCTCTGCATTTTCTATTTCAGAATATTTCAACAGTCCATCCACAAGAGACTCTATCCGTCAGCTTTGGCTTGTCTTCTTTTATGGTTCCTGGTCCTTGATTCATCTACGGATGGCTTTATCAGTAAGAAATCTTTAGCATGGGAATTATCTATTTGTATGATTTTACAAATATCCCATTTATACTTTGAAGGAGGGAGTTTATGCATGAGATTTAAACAACGTGGGCTTATTTGATCCCAGATATGGTTTTCATCTATTGTGGTGAATAATATCCCCTTTATGCTTTGCATGTTTCCCTATCCTGTAAAGAACATCATTTATTCTTTGTAAAATAATGTACGGTCCCTTCCATTTCAGGGATAACTTTTTGTGGAGTCCCATATTTTGATTTGGGAAAAAGACCCATACAGCATCCCCTGGATTATAGAGATTTTGATGAATTTTTGCCTTGTAATCCCGTAACATATTATCAAAAGATATGCTCAATTTATTTCGGGCAAAATCATGTATTTTATTTAGCTTTTCTGATAGATTTTGGGCATATTCAGAACTTAAATTTGATTCATATTTTCAGGGTCTACTCTACCGAGTACTAAATCTAATGGGAGTGTGACTGATCGCCCAAATACCATTTCACAAGGGCTTACCCCCGTGGCCTCATGAGAAGATGATCGATATGCCAACATGAGTAAGGGTATCAGGTCATCCCAATCTTGTTGATTTTTGCTAACAAATGCTGAAAACATATTTTCAATTGTTCTATTTGCCCTTTATATCATCCCATCAGACTGAGGTCTGTAGGGAGTAGTACGAGTTTTGTCTATATCCAGTATTTTACACATTTCTTGAAAAACATCACATTCAAATGTTTGCCCTTGATCTGAATGAATTTGCATTGACACTCCAAAAATGGAGACTACATGATTTATTAATTTCTGAGCTACAGTAACTTATTTCTTATTTCTAATAGGGATGGCATCAACCAATTTGGTGAAGTAATCTCCCACAACTAGAAGATAAGAATTTTTCCTGTGAGTCATTGGTAAATGACCTAATATATCCACTGCCCATCTTTCCATTGAAGCACCAACCAGGTACTTTTGTAACGGGGCCTTTGGGAATTTATTAGATTTTCTAGCTGCACATTTATCGCAGCTTTTACAGAAATGTTTTACGTCTTGGGACATCTTGTGCCAGAAATATTTGTCTCGGGCCTTTGACAGAGTTTTATTGAACCCTAAGTGACCGCCCGTTATATTACAATGTATGTCTTTCAATACTTTCCCAGTGATAGATTTTGGGAGAACAGTTTGAAATTTTGGTTGCACACTTTCCCATTTATGATATAATATATCATCTATATAATGGAGAGAATCAAATCTTGCCCAGTAATATTTGCATGTTTCACTCAGATGGGAAATGTCTTCCCAAAGGGTTTTTTGTTTAGATTTGACCCATTTTATTAATTCCCTTAGATCTGAGTCTTTACTTTGTAAAGCCTTAATACTATTTTCTGGTTTGTCATTTTCTAGCAGTATTTTAGACTCTTCTTGTCTTGTAGGGCTTATCCCAGTGTTTGGAAAGTTTCCCTGAGACATTGTAGTAGCAGCTTTGTTTTCAGGTACAAAAATATTTATGTTGGGACTAGTAGTTAGATCACTTTGTTTAATTTCAGAAATCATTTCCTTCTTTACTTGGCTTTGGTTTTCCATGGGAGATTCATTTTGCAAGTGTTGATCTAATGAAAATTGTCTTCTGCTTTACTACAATGCTAACAATCTAAATCTCCCATGAGACAAGGTCTGCGGGACAAAGCGTCCGCATTTTTATGAGTGCGACCTGCCCGGTATTCAATTGACAAAAATTCAAACCAACGTACTATTTGACCCTCTGGATTTTTGAAGTTTAACAACCAAGATAGGGACCCATGATCTGTTCTAACTTTGAATGTCTTCCCATATAAATAGTGGTAAAAGTGCTTTATTGAGTTTACAATAGCTAGTAACTCCCTTCTAGTCACACAATAACGACGTTCAGCAGCACTGAATGTCTTGCTTTAATAACTTATGACTTTTTCTACTCCCCCTTGTTCTTGGGAAAGAACGGCTCCCAAGCCTATGTTAGAGGCATCAGTATCTAAAATGAATAAGCCTTCTTCATTAGGATAGGAAAGAATGGGAGAACTAGTTAATGCTCGCTTTAGCATGTCAAATGCAACATTGCAATTATTATCCCATATAAACTTCCTATTTGCTTCTGTAAGTTTATGTTATGGTCTGGCCATATCAGAAAATTTGTATATAAATTTCCTATAGTAAGAACAAAGACCTAAGAAGCTTCGAACTTCCTTAACATTTCTAGGAATGGGCCAATTGTTGACTGAGTCAATCTTTGAGGGATCAGTGGCTATCCCATGTTCGCTCACAATTTGTCCCAGAAATGGAACTTCTTTTTGCAACAACAAACATTTCTTTAGGTTCATTTTCAAATTAGCCTCCCTCAGTCGCCCAAAAACTTGTCTTAAATTATCAATATGCTCTTCAAAAGTTTTAGACAATATCATTATGTCATCTAAATAGACAAGGCATATTTTCCAAGAAAGATTTGATAACACTCTTTCCATTAGTCTTTCAAAAGTTGCTCCCGCATTACATAAACCAAATGGCATGTTTAAAAATTGCCAGTGACCTCCCCCTGGGATTGAAAAAGCTGTTTTGGGTTTATCTCCAGGTGACATTTTCACCTGCCAATACCCACTCTTAAGATCTATCGAAGAAAACCACTTTGAGCCTGACAAGGCATCTAATGTTGTATCAATTCTAGGTATGGGGTAACTATCCTTAATAGTGACATCATTTAACTTTCTATAGTCTATACAGAACCGGATTGTCCCATCCTTTTTCTTAACTAGGACTATGGGAGAACTCCATGGACAGTCTGATGTCTCTATTACCCCCCTATCTAACATATCATTTAATTCCTTCTTGGCCTCAGCCATTTTAGCTAGAGGAATACGTCTAGGAAGTTGTTCAATCGGGAGTGCATTTCCCGTATTTAAGTTATGCTCTACTAAATCTGTTGAACCCATGTCAACTGATGAAAGGGAGAAACTTGTTTGAAATTCCCTTAAAAGTTTTTCTAATCTCTGTTTTTCTTCAGAGCTAACGCTTGTATGGACCCTATCTAAAATTTGTTGTAAATGATTTGACATCTGGGAGTCATTCCCATTACAATTAGCCCTTATGTTTTTCAGATCTTCCCCATTCTCTATATCTTCAACCCTTTCTATCAAGGCTACTACACTACCCTTGTGTAACTTTACACTTTCGCCACCTAAATTCATATAACGTACTGGGACATTTTCCCCATCTACTTCTACCAAAGTTTTTGAAATCAATAATTCATGTTTTCCCATAAACTTTTCTGAGGGTTCCACTACGGCTGTACCCTGTTGAAAATTTGGACTTTCTATCCTAGCAGGGGCAATAAATTCACAGTTTGGGGGAATCACTAAATCTTCTAGCAAAAGAACCCTACAACAATCAACTACACTATTTTCATAACTAAAACAAGGGATTTCTTCTCCCTGAATAACAAATTTCATTTTCTTCAAACAAATCTCACATGAAAACTTTTTCAAAAAATCTACACCCAAAATACATTTGTTCTGAATGTTTGCAACAATAACTGTATGGGAAATTTCAATATCCCTAAGACTAAATTAAGGAGACACTCTCCCACAATTGGGATGTCTTCTCCATTGCTGATCTTAATTTCACACTACAAGATTTTACACTTGACTTTTCTACCAATTGTATTCTTTCAAATAATTTTGGGCTTATAATAGTCACACTAGATCCGGTATCTACTAATATTGTTGTTCTAACATTTTCTATCTTCCCTGATATAAAAATTCCCTCATCTCTTTGTTTGACATCTCCCACTAATTTACTTTTGGAACTTTGTTTATTTTGAGATTCACTTTCTAACTCCCTACTCTGACTTTTTATAGACTTGTTTGATACCGGATCAACCCCTGTACAATTGTTCAATGGTTTATTCTGGGGCTTGTTCCCAACTCGCGCCGATTTCCGCCCCATGAATTCGACGTTTGATGGTTTCCCTGTCTTTGAAAACCTGAGTCATTTCTATGAGGGGATGGCCTCTGGGAGTATTGATTCCCCTGATTAGATCTATTTCCATAACCATTTCTTGACCCATATCTGTCATGTTCCCAATTGTTAAACTGTATGGGACTATTGTTTGAAAATCTGTTTTACCTGGATCTCCCATAATTTTGGGACTTTTGACCAGAACTGTTCAAACTCGACAAAGAGTCTTGTATGTCTTTTAGTAAAGAAATAACTAAATCTTCTCTTTTATTGTTGGGATGGTTCTGGGAGTCAGTGTTTGAAGTGACAGCATGGACTGGCTTTCCTGTTTGGGCGTCTGCCATTTTATGTGTCTCTAACCTAATTGCTAAAATTTCAGCTTCCCCAATATTTTTAGGTCTTGCCTCCCGAATTCTAAGGCGCATATCCGGGTGTGGGAGAGCGTCAATAAAATGATCTAGGGCTAAAATATTTGTAAGGTTAGGATCAGCAGTTGGGTAGGATTGTCTGATTAATTTCTTGATTGACTGAGCCAATTCTGATAGGGACTCTTTTTCTCCCTTAATTCTATTTTTCAGTCTTGCCCGATACATCTCTGACCTTTCTACTGATCCAAAACGCATACTGAGAACTTTTACAAGGGAATCAAAATCCCTAATCTGAGCTTCATTGAGCTCCTCTAAAATTGCCCTTCCATTCCCAGTTAAACAACTAGCAAGATACAAAGATTTCGTCCTATAATCCCAACCATGCAATTCTACTAAAACTTGAAATTGTTCCAAGTAATCTTCAAAATCTTCCACCCCATCATATGTTTGTGGCTTTATTGAGACTGTTGGTTTTACTTGATTGGGAGAATGTACGCTATTGTCATTTCTGTTCACCCTTGGGGATATTGGTTTCCTGAAAGATTCAAATCTCTCCCCAGCCCCTAGAAATGGTGATTGACTAGGATTTTTAGAACAGTTCCCATATGTATGTGTACCAATAGCTTCCCCATGATTTTCAAGTGATGACAACCTCCCATGTAATTGATGGGACTCGTGTCTCATTTGGGATAATTGTTCTTCAAAATTTTGATTCATGCATAGAACATCTCTTTTCAAACCTTCAACAGCTCTTGACAAAAGTTCATTTATATTTTCAGAAACACTGGGAGCTGATGTATGATTTGACAAAGATTCATCTTGACAGATTTCTTCATGGGATAAATTTTCTACTTCTACCGGGACTCTTGGATTGAAAACAATCTCTCCCGAATCTTCTAAATGACTACTATCCCTTGACATTTTTGCTTTTGGGAGTACTTATTTATTCTATGATATAAAGAATTTACTTGTTCAATTGTTTGTTTTATGTCCAATCAGATAATGGGAATAAAAATTTATGAATCCCACTTCTGACACCAATGTTGCCGTTCAGGGGTTTTCTCCCTTGAGACAACTTGTGGGTCTCCCAACTCTGTATATTGGACAAAAGAACTATGAGTCAGGATTAAAGTTCATAAAAATATATTATTGCTTGTTGTATTTAATTTGCACAATCTCTTTGAATGTTTATCCCTATTTCTTACTCCCGTAGAAATATTATTTCTCTCCCAGAATGGGAATAAAATATTCTTAAATGGGAGAAATAAGTTTTAGGGAATTACATATAAATTTATAAAAGCATAACAGTATTTGTCTTTTCCCAAAATATTGGAACTTCTTTACAATACAATTATATCATAGTCAGGTATAGTTATGGGAGAGTTATTTTACCTCCCACTAATTTTCTCCCTCAGGCTAATTCAATATAAATAGTAAAAAGTAATAATAAAATATGCTACAAAATTCATCAGCTCCCAAAAATTAATATTTAATTATGTTATAGTAATTACCCATCGATATCGCTCCCAGCCATGCTGGCGATGCGATGATCGAACATATTCTGACCTATTCTAAACCCATTCTACACCTATTCTGACTGTCAGTCGATTTGCGCTGGCTTATATTGGCATCGGGCTCGATTGTCGTGACGTCACGACAAAGTGAAAATACCCGCCATGTTTGTTAGTTGATATGCTGCCATGCCGATCGATCCGACGAAGGAAACACGCACCCTAGGGCGCGGCTAATTACTGTGGGAAACATTGATGATACTTATCGATCATGAACTTTGTAAGCCTACACAAAACAATCATAAACAGTGTAAGCGTGACTTGGGAATGTAAGATGTCGAGGAAATTCGGGTGTCACTAATTACCGACCTCGTCCCAATTATATACCTGGTAAATATACAATTGTTAATGGAATTAAACATACAATTAACGAAACATAATTTGTCATTTTGTAGTCCAGTATATTGCAGGGAGTTTTTGTTTAACTTGTACTATGTATTTCCACAGAAAATGTTACTCATAGTAACGGGAATAATTACGGAACCGTAACATTAACACAAAGCAAAGCGACTCACAATTTCTGTTAATATCACCCTTGAGTCTCAATGACTTTTTTTCTCTCTTCTGATTTAAATTGGTATGTAATTTTACTGAGTTTTTTTTTTTAGATCTTTACTATAGTAGTGGAATTTTCAAATTTCTTTTCATGTAAAAAAAAATTAAGTTATTTTCGAGAAACATCTGTTTATGCACAAATATAAAATAGCAATATATCTAACTGTTTCATCGGGAAAATTGTTTGAGATCGATGCATTTCAATAACATGATAGAGCCCACCTTTCTCCGAATGTCAATAAGAAATTGTTGTTTCAAAGAAAATCAAAGAAAAAAATCCCGATTCATTGTTATGTTAATATTTTAAAAGAATTTTATGCACGAGAATAATTCTTCAAGATATATTGTTATTGGTTTATCGTATTTTAAAAACAAGCATAGGCATAAAGTTGTAATGTTTATTTAGGTTTTTGTTGCATATAGTATCTCTTTTTGTTAACTTTTATACATACATGTATATTAATTTTTTTCCAAAACAAAATGCTTACAATGTACCACAATTCATGTTAGTCTCACCTCACACACAATTTGCTTATTTTTTCCAAATGAATAGTTTAAAGAGAAATATTACCTCCTTTATAGGTGATGTCATACACTTTTAAGACATGTGTTTTGTTTATGTACATCACCTAGAAGATTTGGGATTTCTTAATCGCAGCGCATCAAACGGGATATTAGTCTAACATAAATTGGTTGTTCTAATGTTTAGGGCCTATATTTCTTTTCTCACTTTTCTCATTTTTAATTTTTGCCCTTAATGAAATGACATGAAAACAAACATAATTATAGCAAATTTTCAATTGATACATATTTTAAGTAAATGTAATACATATGGGGTCAAAGGATTGGGGATCTGGGAGGAGTTTTACCTGAATGAGTTTGTCAGCATGTTTTCTTAATAGTTATCACGTACATTAAAACGGATTCCTTGATATCCTTCTAGCATTTATTATTTTAAAATGTAAATGAGATTTTTTTTATATTTTGTAATTCGAACATTTTTTGTAATGAAAACGTGTGTGGGGGGGGTTGTATGTTATTTTACGTCCATCTCCAGAGGTTCAAAAATTAACGAGTAACCGGGGACTAAAGATAATGCCATATTGAGACTCGTCCTTTATTGATATTTGAAGAAAATGAATATTGCTTCAATATTGTTTTTTTCCATTTCAGTACATATACATAAAAAAGCAACAATGTTCACGTGAAGAGCATCGTCTCCTAATCATCACTACGACAACACATAAGTTCCCCTCTTATGGGATCCCATGGGAGGTATCATGTATTGCTCTGAGAAGGTTGAATACCTAGGTAGTTTTACCAATATGACGCTATACCATGAAATTTACAAAACTGACACTGTTCAAGCTTGGTGATTTAAATATTTCATATCATACTCTCAGAAAATACATATCTGTTTAAGACTATAAATTTCACTGATTAAATGTTTGCACCAATTGAACGGTAATAAAGGTATTTTAATGCGTACTGTCTGTTGTAGGTATACTTAGTAGGTGTAAGTTACTCTAAGTACTTTATTTTCTTCACATTCCCAGTATGATACTCAGCAACAAACAAATAATCATTTTTGTCCACACATATTCCATAGGGATTCTCCAATTCAGCGTTATCTATATAATTTATGAATTTTCCATCCTCGTCAAGGACATGGATACAGTGATTATCGAAGTCTGCTGTCAGAATATGACTTTGGCTATCTGTTGCTATCCCATAAGGTCTAAACGGTTTATTCTTAGAGGAAGAAGGATGGCCAGTGTATCTAAATCGGAGGTTGCCGGTGTCGCTGACCACTACTACAGCACAAGCCTCCCAGTCAGACAAACAGATATCTAGATTTCTGTTTTCAGTGATGTACTTAATTCTGTTTTTTCCTGAATAGAGAGGTTTGCTTTCATTTTCAAACTGTATAGTTTGTTTCTCTGTGGAACCTGAATAACGAACAACTTTGGATTCTGTTTCGTCATCATTGAACATGACAACCAGGATATCACCAGAGGAACTGACACAGAGATTGAGAGGTGTCCAGCCCTTTAATCTGATCAACTCATTTGATTGACCATACTTTACTTCATTCACAGTCTTCGTTTTCCAGTCACAGTACACTAGGTTTCCATCTTTATTAATTGTTATATCATTAGGCCATTCATTTGATATTGTTTTTATTGTTTTTATAATTGAGCCTTGAATGTTAAAGCATTTCATATTACTGGTATCGCGTGCATTTGTCCAGATCTCTTCTTCACTGTTACAAGTGACATTGCGGAATTGTTGATACCCGGTTTTTACCATAGAAATAAGCTCTGGTACTTTCATTAGTTCTTTGGACAATGTTCCTGCTTCCTTAAGTCTGTAGCCATTCTCATCTTTTGTCGATGATAATGGTAACAAAGATCCAATCAACTTGTAAAGCTGCTCTATATCTATTGTATTTGGAATAAACAATGGTAGTGATACCTGAACTTTGGGAGGAAGTTTGCAGAATTCTTTGTTTTTAGAACTGTATTCCGTTGTTTTGGATACTTCAGTTGATTCTTCAATTTCACTCAGTTTTATCTGTGTCTCTTCAATAAGATTTTGTATACTTTTAATTTCATCCAAATGTTCTTTTAGGATGCTCATGTGTTTCAATTTTATGTCTTCAATTTCTGCTTTTATTTTGTCCATAAAGATTTTAATTTGTCTGTGCCATTCTTCACCCTGTTTCAACATTGCTTTGATAAGTTTTTCATATTCTCCATCTAAGTTAGCTATCTGGTTTTCTAAATCACTTTTTATTTCGTCGTAGGTTGGAGACAGAATATTTTTTAATTCTTCTGTGTCTTTTGCAATGACTTTTCGTTTTTCATTATAGATATCCAAAAGAGCAGAAAAATTATGTCCCTTATGTGTATCAGACATTGCAGTGCATATAGAGCAAACAGAAATGTTGCAGTCTTTGCAATGAAATTTACATTTTTTTGTCTGATGTGTTGTGCATTTTGGATAAATCAAGGTTGATTTTCTTTTTTGGAATGGGACAACCTTATGTTTGTCGTAATCATCAGAAATATGTTTTCCAATGCAAGAGATGCAAAGATTGACATGACAGAAATCACAGTACTTGGTCGCTATATCTGTATCGCAAAGGTCACAACGGATGACATCTTGGGCACTCTTGGGATCCATGTGAAATCTAAAATGTGAATGATGTGCTAAAATTATTAAACAAGAAAAGGTTTCTTTCTATACTATTTTTCAAATGAAAGATGTGTACTTTAAAAGCCTCATTATCTATATAGACAAAGAATCGATGGTTATTTGGATTTGATAATAAATTATCAAATTATATTGCAATCTTTTGTTCAACTTTTAACTTTTTTATCCTACTTTATTCCTACAGTGTACTATTTTTGAAACTTCATAATTAAAAAAAATATTTTGTAGGACTTGGGGTCGTATTATTTTCTTTGAAAACGAAACTAGATAAAAGCCTCATTATCTATATAGACAAAGAATCGATGGTTATTTGGATTTGATAATAAATTATCAAATTATTTTGCAGTCTTTGGTTTCAACTATTAACTTTTTTTATCCTACTTTATTCCTACTATTTTTAAAACGTCATAATTAAAAAAAATATTTTGTAGGACTTGGGGTCGTATTATTTTCTTTGAAAACGAAAGTAGATTTAAATCTAACCTATTAAGTAAACATAATTCTCATAAAAAAAGTTATCTATTTCACTACTTTAGTAAAAATTTTGGGATTAATAGCTCTTTGTTTATCAATTCCAGCCTAAATGGGTCAGGGGTAAATAGAATGTTTTAATATTAAATTGATATTGCCCTTAGGCCTATAGAACTCAGGCACAGTAAGACTATTCTAACTAAGTATGTCAGATGATACATCCATTTCATCTTCTATCTTGTACTTACCTCTATACTCAAATTATTTCAATCAGGTGAAGCGACTTCTAATAATAAACAATAAACTTGTTTCTTTACTGTGAAAAAATAATACAAAATGGCTGACCTTTTCACAAGCTGGTTGCTCGCTTTCAGGTCTTGCGTCATAAAGAGTTATCTTTCTTCACATTGGAAAATAAGAATAAATGTATTTATGCTGAAATAGTTTGTTTTCGCATTTTAGTAAATACAGCTCAACTAACTTTTTTAATTCAAATAATTTTCTGCAAAAAGGTTAGGGTTTATTGTTAAACTTGATTCATGAAAAGAAACAATGACTAATTTTGAAGAGCATTTTTTCTAATTAATCTATTTTATATTTTTAAAATAAATGTACGACGGTTGTCCAAAAAGTTCGTGGACAATGACTTTTTTGTTAAAATAAACTATATATTTTTTTGTATTTCAAAATATTTCTTATGAAAAACCAAGTCAGAAAGATATCATTTTTTTAGGTAACTTAAAATTTCTGTAAAAATCGGGGTCTTTCAATGTCGCAGATAGTGTAGACGGACCAAGGTTAAAATGCCATTAAGTTTGACATAAAGTATTTGGAATGAAATGATTATATTTTAAATAAAACAAGTCAAAGCTCAGTAAAAATTATATGTTACACAAAAAAGAGGCCATTATCATTTTTCTGATATCTAAAGTATCGGTTACTATATAGACAGTGTAAATGTTAAGCAAAAACCCTTACAAATATGTGTCAAAACTCGACAGAGGGCAGCATCCGATCAAAACATTATGTTTTAATACGATTGAAACGACATCAGAGACAAAATATTTGTTCAAACAACTCAAACTTATTAGAATATATTTTGTTTTATGTTTTGAGATTGGTTTTTTCGATTTTTCAAGACACGACAAGGATTAGAAAACATATTTTATATTTAATGAAAATGGATATTTCTATTCAAGTTGTTGTTATAAATCTAGCGCAACATCAGACTGGACTGTGCAGATTATGTATACGAATTATTTATATTGATGACGCTCGTAAAGTATTGTGTATTGTTTTGAATTTTAAAAATTAAATGAATTACTGTCTATTCTTTAACATTTTTGCTAGCACTTTGCAGTGTGACATAATATAGAAAATGCAGTGTGTGTCCATGATCATGTATAAAAAATTAAAATTCCAGATGTTTGACGTTATGATGAAATTAGCTTTACGTCAAACTGGTCCATATGCACACTATCTGTGACATTTAAAGACCCCAATTTTTACAAAAAGCTGTAGTTAGATCAATGAAAATGATATCTATCTGGTTTGGATTTTCATAAGAAATATTTGGTAGACAAAAAAGTATAAAGAACCATTTATTTTAACAAAAACGTTTAATTACTTTTTAGCCGGGCTTATTGCTCAAAGAGCAATTGCCGGCTTATGTGATCCTGTTCAAGGCAGGATGTTAACCCCATAGTCGCCATTTTAAAGTTACGTGCCAAAATATAGTTCCTACTCTCAACCGCTTTTGATATAATAAAAACGCCGAATAAAGCAACAAAAATAAAACGAAGTTTTATCTTTATAAAATAAACATTAGTAGTAATGACTTTGAAAACTTCATAAGTCAAAGAACATGTAGTTCATTAGCGTAAGGATTTTTGATAATCAGTTTTACCGTACTTCTCTGCTCATGCGAGGTAAAGCAGAGAGGGAACCAGAATGGCCTGTTTGTTTACAATCATTCAGCTGCGGTACCAGATTAATTCTGATTCTGACAAAATCGGTCCGTGGTATTAGGATTGAAAAACTCACTGTCAGTGTTTTATCATTTATATTGATAGTTTTAAAATAATTTTTCATCAGAATATAAACGTGATTCATGTAAGAAATCCATTCTACTTCGTAAATGAGCCCAGATCTCTGTACTTCTGAGTACTTTGATTTATTCTGTGGGGCTTGATATGAACAGCGTTCATGCAAACTTTTTATGACACTGGTGACAGCTGTAACTACTGTGAAATAACAAATTTTTGGGGGGTTAAATTTTCGTTGTTTTCGAGGTAGAACGAGACCCAAGAATTCATAACCACCACGAAATGTAAAATTTTACATACATAAGAACTCATTAATTCTTGATCCACGAAATCAGATCCCCATGAACCAATAGATTTTCCTCAAACCACGAGAATTTGACCCCACGAAAATATGTGATTTTACAGTATATCCGTTTCTAAATGTATTTCTTCTGGCTGGGAAATTTCTTGGACTTTTGTTTTAATACTTCGAGATCCTGAATTTTATTTCGCAAGATTTTGCTGATTTTTGTAGGGTTTTGTGAGAATCAATCAACGTTTACATGTTGGAGATAATATGGCATTAATTTGGGTTTTTTTTCACATGTAGTTTCTTTGAATTCGATTATCAAATTAACATTAGTGTTTATTTTTGGAAATATTTCATTAATATTCTTCCAGTATTCAATGTGATTAGTACATTAGTTATTGTTTTCCGGGGATCCTTTTTAGGATATTAAACAGTTTCTGTTATGAATTAATTTCGTATACTGTTTCTTATTAAACAAGGGGAATGCATGCCATACCATGTTTATTGGATTAACAAATTTTGACATAATATAACATTGTTCAGGATTTCAAAAAGTTTTAGAAATAGGGGATTATTATTCTCGAGCTCCCATCAAATGAAATAGAAATTTCAGGTTGTGGTCAGTTAAAAACAAAAAGGAAACGTTTTATGGAATCTATACTTACATTTATTTGTCATATTGCAGATCTACTGATTATTCTTTGACTAAAAATATAACAGATATATACATACTACTTCCTGCATACTGATTTTTTCCATTCCGAGCTAAGTGTATCAAGAGAAACACCCGACTTTCTATCCGCTATATAAAATATTTGTGTATTTTTCATCGATAACGACTTACGCCCTATTATGACTTTTCATAGCATTGTTAAAGACAATTGCAAGTGTAGAGATTTATCAACGAATAAAAGATGAATTTGTATCAAATGACACAGAAGTTAAAGTTTTCGTCAGTAACAGGATGCACCTCAAAGGAAGAATACATTGGATGTGACGGACAACGGAATCGAATATGTAAATAGCTTCAATGCTTAATTAAGGTCTTCCGTTTCCAACGGAAGACCTTCTACTGATTCTGATGGTAAAGATTATTATTCTTTTTTTTTCTTCTACTTCCTAGACCGCAACTTTGAGGCCTCATGTCTCACTCATTTCTCAACGGATTTCGCTCAAATTTTCAGAGGGTATAGACGTTTATAAACTCTACCAGAATGCAGACTAAAATTTCAAAAAGTCACTTCCGGTTTTGAGTTATTTCCCTTTAAACGAAAATTTATAGGCTTTCGTTTCCGGATAAAGGCTCAGAGACCACAAAAGCTAAAGCATAATTTTTACTGATTTTGGATAACAGAAGGATTGAAGTTGTGCACATCGGTTTTTGTTTTTCGATTTCTGTATTCACAATGGCGCTATATAGGGGTAAAATATTAGAACGCCTAAAAGAGCGAAAATTTAAACATATTTTCCTTTTTATCTTGAAAACTAAAAATATTTTGTTAAGACATAATGAACAAAAGTTGTGCATAATTGCAAGGGCTTTCATATAATAATATTTAAAAGGGGCTGGCCCCTATAATTAGGGATCAAGGGACCTTGAAAGTTTTTGCTTTATAACTCAAAAACGGTAAATATTTCGAAATGACTATCGATTATAAAGTTGTGCTTTAACATCTTACTGATCTCATGAAATTGTTATTGTGTTCGAGTCTTGTTTTAAATGAGCTGGTGCATGACCTATGTATGCACAGGTAATTCTCTTCACTCAGTACGTAAACGAGAGCTCCTCATGCGTGTAACCAAAGCAAGCTTACTATGAATAATAAACATGGCTACATTGGATGCTAATATTCTTCAGAATAAAGTTATCGAAGTGTTTGTGCTTTTTTTCTTACAAATTATCATGTTTATTCACTGACAACTTTCCCTTTTTATTTCATTTTTTTTTTAAAAATCGTATAAACCAAGTCTACTAAAAAGGGAAGAAAAGATTATATTTTCTTCTTATCACATAAAAGCAAACAATATAGTGAGAAAATAAAACATAACTTAAAAGCACATATACTATTCACAGCGCGGATTTAACATTCACCTTGTTTGTTTACAATTATATAACGCGCCTACCTCTTTAGCGGCAGGGCAAAGTCGGTCACCGAGAATCAATCGGCATGTGATCCAGCGACCTACAGTCATACACAAAAAATAAACCACCACAGAATGATTAAATTCATTCTTGATAAAATTGTTCCTTTTTATACAATCTCTGTCCCATGAAAATATTATTTTGTTTGTGTCTTATGTATGGTAGGAAAGAAAGCTAGATCCGTATTCACCGTATAAACAAGGCTCCGTTCTCATTTTGATATTGAAGAACTCTTTTGCGTATAATTGATATAAACTTGCCGTAAGAAATATTTTACCACGCTGTATCATATCTCTTTTTTTAAATTAGGTTTTGAACGAGTTCTTTGTTTCCCGTTCAGGGTATTTGATGGTATCATTTTTCTTTTATTAATAAAGATCTTTCCAAGAGAAAGAGTTATAGAAAAAAAAATGTACGAGTATCTTTTATTCGTTTGAATATAAACACAAACAATTTGAACGGAAACAATAAACGCCCGGATTTCATTTTAAAAAACTTTTAAGAGTCAAATAATACACAATTATTTACTGCGCGATTCTCATATTCACTTAGAACACAGATTCTAAGTGTGTTTGGCATTACGTAATCTATCTTTTGATTACACACGGCCTAGAAATTCTAAAGCGACACACCGTGGTGAACCATTGACCCCGCAGTCATAGGCAAAATAATTGGTATATATTCACAAACAATTCTACAACAGAAAAAAAATATTTTTTTTTCTCTAAGTAAATTAAATCTTTCAAAAAATATTTTAAAATGTTTTAGGTTTGACTTTAGTACAAAACGCAAGGGCATTTATTTTACATGTACATTAATCAGTCTTTAATTCTTCAATATTCGTTAGTTCCATGTGTCATGTGTGTAATTTGACGATTCATAGCGCAAAGACTGGCGATCTGAAGTTACTTTACTTCAACCAGTATTTATTAAAATGCACACGCTTTGCTCTTTTCATACGCAAATAAATCCGTTTTTCAACACAAGTTTTCCAAAACACTTTTTTTTTTTCATCAGTCACAGATATTAACCATGGCTATACCAATTTTTAACTTTTAAAGAAAATCTTTCGAATCGTAAGGATAGAATTATACTCAATGAAATGGACTAAACATCAATAAGTAACACCGGCACGTGTAAACTTCATAAGTGACTTCTGTGCTGCACACTGTCTATTAATTTATATTACAGGTTTTATAGTTAAGTTCAAGAAATAATGATTTTAAAGCAATCAACTTAATTTGTTTATTCAAAACCCGTATAAATGATTAGTATAGTGTGCTAACATTGTAATTTTGTTCCGTGATTAAATATCATTAGCAGGTTATACAATGTACATTCAAGTAGTAATAAACCCGCATATGTCCAGATTCGAAAATTTAAGAACTTATATACCGGGGTAACAATCTTATGATATCTAAATATTACAGACTTATCATGTAATTACACGCTTTTACAACCTAAATTTTAAAAACTGTTAAAATCATAACCGGCACCAAAGTCAAACCATTCGTATCGTTTACCGTAAATAACTCAGTATTTTCTTTAAAATGATGAACTTATATCTAGCGCAAATTACTTTCCTTAGTTTAAAAAATACGCGTACGAGAGAGCGAGTGAGAGGCATTTTATTCAAGTACATTCAAGTTTTTACCAGCGAGTCCCTGTATCAAGTATTGTCTAATTTTTATTCTTTAAACATAATCTCCCTTTCCTATTTAAATTTAATTTATTTGATGATTTTATTCAACTTCAAGCACAATATCATTATGTAGTACTAAAATGAAGTCCATGCACGGATGCTATTGTACATCGGGAATTTTCTTTAATCCTTTTCCATGCATTCCTCCTTCAAGGAAAATAATTATGAATGAATTGATTGAATAACATGCATAAAACCATGTGGTTTCGATTTGTCAACGTGTTTTAGATCATGATCAGCAAATCACAACTCCTCAGGTCTTCCTGTCTAACAGAATAATAACCTCAAATGTATTACGTATACATCATGACAACCCAATGCTCCTCACCCCCTTTAACCAAACTTTGAAATAAATGAAATATATTTTTTGTGGACTTTTGAGTTTAATTTTATTGAAAGTAAAGCTATTACCTAAAATACGGTAATGGAAGGGACTTTCAACCCTGTCTATCTTTCATAAATAGAAACACCATGTTGTTTGAATATTAATATCCGGTGATGTTGTAAAATACCTCAATGTTGTTTTTCTGACCTGTGACAAAATGGAACGAGATAATGCAAATTTCAAACATCTTCATCGGCCAATGACAGAAAAGTTGTAAAATTCCTGTCAGGGTTATGAACTTCAAATCACTAAAAGTTGTTTGTCTTGACACAGAGCCAAGGTTATTCTGTTAAGATCAAGGTCACTACAGAAGAAATATTTTCATTACTATGCTATGAATTAGTAAATGAAAATCATTGGAGGCTCTTACTTGAAAATAGATTACTTATGATTGGAGGTTTTGTCATGACCCTGAACCAAGGTCTGTACTTGTGTTGATATCTAATCTTTAAACACGATATCAAACGCCAGATATATAAGTTTTTGATGACAGGGGAACATATAAACACGTAAGCTTAAGATATGTTTAAAAAACACATTTTAATCCTCTAGAATACATGAACACCAAGCCACAAACGCATCAATCAGAGCCCAAAAACCAGAGGCAAGTACAAATGTACTTGTAGTAAATATATCCAGTCCTTAATTTGCACAATAAAAATGTCCGTGAAGAAGTTTATAAATCGATTGTCTTTTTTAAGAAATGAGGTGTATTTTAGATGCTTTTTAAAGATTGCCTTTTTCATTATTTGAATTATTAGTATATTTATTCTTTTATCAGGGAAGGAAAACCAATGTGAGGTAAAATGGAAATAACTGATCATTGACGTTATACTTCAAGCTTGCAAGGGTTACTTTTTCTTGGACGCACACAAATTGTGCTCAACATTTTCATTGCACCCATGGACCCCAAATTTAAATATCCTTATCTGTCTAATCCCATAGTTTGAGCAGTTGTTTTGACGCCTAGTAAAATTTAAAGTAAGTCAACCGATAAAGAATAAGATAGGACAAGAGCCAATCTAGGCCCCCTCTTCAAAAAAACTAATATTATATATAATCCAAGAGTATACCCCAGTCTAACAGGAAATGATATTTTTTTGGTGTTATCCCTGTAATTTGGTTGCCTAGCAACACATCAAATATAACAACCATGAATTGAATTTAAAGTCAATTTCAGAAACATTTATTTATAAAATTATGTATGTATTCCATATTTTTTAAGTAACACATGATAAAAATCATTTAAATCCTAGAAACATTGTAAATTATAGGTGAAATACAGAATTTAATTTTCCATGGCAACCAAACACGTCCCTAGTAACAACTTGAAATGCATAAAAATATTGAGAAAAAGGGATGTTTGTGTACTATGATATGAAATTGTAAGGTTCAATGTTTGTATCATAAGAATTAAAATCTATGTATCTTAAGAATTCAAAATTTTATCCTACAGGCGTAAAAGAAATCCTTAGCAACAGCGTTACAGTCATATAACAAAATGTATAAAAGTGTAGGAAGATTTCTTAACAGTTTGTATGCAACCACGGTGAACAACAGAATAACAAATAATAATGTGATAGTCACATATTTTTGTGTATTTTATGTACACTGTCTATATACATAAAATATAATTAATAGAGTAAAAATTAAACTTTCAGTTACCCAATAAACCCTTAGTAACCATATAAATCCTTAGTAACCAAATAAAATATCAAAAATAAAGAACTATGCACGATAATTCTAGATTCCTGCCTACATGTTACACTTCTTTGAAAATTGATCGAATATTAATGGCAACTTGGTTTACAGCTTTATTCAAGTTTTACAAAAATTATAACGTTATACATATTATTCTCTTGCCAAATACAAGTAAGTTTTGCCAAAATTCATACAATTATCTACTTGCATACATAGATGAAAATATGTTCATTTTGATTAATGGACTTGGGGAAGTCGGCAGAAAAAAAACAACATTTGTAGTTCTTTTTATTTATTAAACTAAATAAGATATCTCTTTATACAAAGTATTTTTCTATTTCAATATACAGCAGCAATGACCTCACATTTTTATGATTGTATTTTGCATAAAGTCAATCTAACAGGTTTGATCCATACATGTATTGTATGAGACTAGACTATTGCCACATAAAATGCAGTTTTTCTTTTGGCATCTGTGACTACAAATTGAAGACTTTATTTTAAAAAGAAACTTATTTTGATATGGATATAAAATGTATAAATTGAATGTGAACATACAAGTTATACTTATGTTCGGTCGTAGTTGTCGCGTGTTCGAAATTAGGTCCATGTAATTTGTTGGTACAAATAGCAGTTCGCAGGGTTGGGCGTTTATCTATGCTCACTCGGTTCTTTGAATATCAAGTTGTTAGGTAGTAAGGTACACTGTGTATTAAGAACATTTTGTGTAAAAAATGGACGATATACAAATTAAATCTTCTGTAGATGATTTAGAATTGGGGTTATCTTAATTATTTGTATAATATTGAAAATAAAGAGCCAACGAGCAGCATCCTGTTTACGACACATGTGTATGTTGATTATTTAGTTCTTAATAAATTCATATTTGGATGAGCGAAGTGAGGGAGAATATAATATATACAAAACTAGCTAGAAACCAAATCTGTCAGAGATGGTGGAATCTTTATGTTTGCAAAGATGAACTATAAACTTGTACCCTTGATGCTATACCAGTAGCTGCATTCAAAACCGTATGTGCATTACAGACTAATCAGAAAAAGTACATGTAACTGATAACCCCACGAATTTTATTTCGTTTCCACGAATTTTTATTTCGTCCAACGAATTTTGTTTCGTGGCCACAAATTGAAAAAAAAAATCTCATACCATGTCCTATACGAGCTACCGTAATTATCAGTGGATTAGGGGCATTTTACACATACATTTAGCAGAAAAAAGAAAGGGACATGCTTCTTTTCTCCTATGATTTAAAACTGTTGTATTAAAGATTTTAGATGAATGAAAAGTGTCAAACATACGGTGAAAATGATAGTGTGTTTACAAAGGGGCAACTAATTTTAAGCAGGGGTTTAAAGGCATATTTACGTGACTATGTGCAACCTAAATTCTAGAAAGTTATATGATCTTCCAACTAAGTTCCTAGACAAGTAATAGTTAGGTAGTTACTTAGTAATAATATTCAACACACATCGGGGTATTATCATTGCTCTCGCAATACAGTTTAATCTAGTTATAAACAAGAAAGTCCCAAAATTCCGTCATAGATCATTTAAGCGGAAAAAATGCAAATTTTATTTATAATTCAGCAAGAAAAACCCGCATACAAAAAATCACGCAGCTCAATATTTGCAAATGTTTACAAAAAGTGAAGAAAAACAAGTGGCACATGTGAACTGAAAGAGTACAGCTAGACAGACAGACAGACGGACTGACAGACACAGACAAAATTTACAGCTGTCACCGGCAGGAAACATATAAGCTGATATTGGATCTACCTGGTTACAAGTAAAAAATTAACAAAAAAATAACAAACTGTAAAATACAGAATGCATTTTCTGTCGCAGATTCCCTGTAAAATACGCAATGCATTTTCTGTCGCAGACTCCCCAATACATGTAGCTTAATCTATACGTGGAATATTGCAACAGATTTCTTCCCGTTTACTTCACTACATTTCTCTTAACAGTGGAAAAACTTATAAACATACTCGTATATACTTTTTAAAAGAGTCTTACATTGTACAGTGTACGTGTATGTATCATGTGTATTCGGCAAATATTTGCATTTTCATACACCGGTTTGAGAATTAAAGGGGGGGGGGGCAATTTATCTGTCCGAATTTACCCAAGCAGAGAGCTACAGTCCTTCAGCTTTTGTAACCCTAGATCAGCATTGTAATAATTTCGTCAAGAGTTTACAAAAAATAATTTTTAAACTTTAACATGAATCTCATTGTCTGATTTCATTTCCTGTAGGATACTTTAAACATTATATAGTGACATCCTCCCTTTATTAGTTCATAATTTAACGAGAAAAAAAACCTAGATCTACCACAGTTTGATCAAAAAGATTTTAGAGTGATGATTCTAACAATATTTCCTAACTATAAGACGACTGATTATTGGAATACTTATGAAATTGGTATTTTATGAGGAAAAATGATTAGGGCCTGTCAATCTACAAGTTCATGAAATATTTGTAACGTACGACAGATTCGCCTTTTTTTACTGTCAAATTATGATTTAAGGTTTTACAAGAGGCTTTAGACCCTTCAGCCCCAGAGTTTCAGTTTCCAATTCTGTAGCTATAAAATCACTTTGAGTTGCAAAAAGGATCTTGGAAGGAAAGTATAGCTTGCACCCCCGGCCATCTTCAATAGAACCTCATTTTTCATGATATATTAATTTTGTGTGATCTTTCAAAGGAAAAAAAAAACAATTGGAGCAAGTTGTTAAGTGAGAACAGGTACATTGTTTCTGCAAGGATGAATCTAGGATGTCTTTGTACTCTCGTCATCCAGAACTTGTGTTGTTTGTTTTTTGTTTTTTTAATCTCATATTCCCATTAATAAATAATTTTTTTAATAGTAATAAAATGAAAAATACAAATCCACCTTGTTATGTTAAGTTTAAAAGGTTGTCCTTATAATTTTGAAGCGATATGAGCAGAAACAAATCGATAAAAATAACCTATTGCAGATTTATTCAAAGCAGGTGCGTGTGGTGGATTTGATCCGCCCCCACTCAAAACAAAAATGGCGTCGTACAGCAGACGCTACTCATCGTAATTTCGTGAAATACCTCAAGTGGAAATAGTATCGTGGATAATTTCTTTAGTATCATTGCATGCAGGAAAATATTTATTTGATTTTTCACCAAAACATGACATATCCTATCAGGAAAGTGGAAATCCAGTCGAAATTTCTATGGCATGTCCTGTCAGCAGTGTCGCACGACTCGTCGACTGAGCTATTTTGACTTGAAATATCACCGGTGAGTTTATTAATTCAAAACAACTTTTTCCTTATCCGAGACGATTGTTGGTTTGAAAAACGTGTGTAAATTATGTTTCTTGCGCAAAAAATTACAAATAACTACCGTTTGACAAGGAGCAGCTTGTATAACATAACATACCCGTCACATTGTTAATCCGGAAAAAAGCAGGTTGATCATTATCAATCGAGTTTTATAAAATTAACACGATTTTTTTCTTGATTTTTTTAATATTTAAACATGAGCGACTAAGAGTACCACGAAGATTTTTTATACAAAGCAAGTACTTATGTATTGCTCTCAAATAACAAAATATCTTAGTGGTACTCTTAGTCGCTCATAGTTTTTAGAGCGTAAGAATGCTGAAAATACTGCATATTCTTACTATTTTTCGTGATCGTGTAGAAACAAAGTCCTCTAAAATTCATTTTATGGACGAATGAGAAGAAATCTAATATGTTCTATAAAAAGTAGGTGTTTCCATCTTTCAAAAGACTGGGGTGTCTTTTTATTTACAAGTAATCTATTTTCTGAGAAATTTGGGGGCCATGCGACATTACTTGTCCTATCTTATTCTTTCTTTAAAACGTTGTGAGCTTTGCAAGGTCAAGGTCCGCATATTTTCGCAGAAGGATAAAACGTACGCTGAACTAGGACCTTAGGTCCCCCGCGCAGTTCACGTCTATCGGGTTTGTTTACTCCGCTACAAAATGTAGTGCGTTGCATACGTAAAGTGAAAATAGAATAAATCGTAATACTGTGAAGCCTTTTCAGTGTAAAAAAAACAGAAAATTTATTTTTGTCAAGGGAATAACCATCTGTGTAGGTATTAGAAAACAAAGAAGGGGAGGGGGGTTGCTGAGCAACATTAACTGCAATATTATAAGATATACATGTATATATGATATATTAGAGTTTAACATTTATGGATTATGTTGGGTGACCTGTGGTCTCCCCTATGATTTTATTATTCCATGTAATGTTATAGTATCTATATAACACAGTGCCTAACCTCTGATCTCCTTACTAATAGAAAGCGACTCAGAGTAAACGATGTACGTCCAGTCTCTGCATTCGCAGATCTCTAACAAGCAGGGTGTGTGTGAAGATTTTGCCCCCTAGCACCCCCTTTCATTTCGCTCGGACCTTTCACCAATCCTTTAACATAATGGAATAATTATTTGTTAATAAATTATTTAATGTCTCTTTTGTCTTCCTTATCAGGTCATGCTTAAATAGGCGACCTCATCACTTTCACACTCTTTGCCGGAAATCCCTGATTTTAATTTATCTTACGAAGAAGATGTAACCTCTGTATTACAAAGTTTGGGGCTGCATGGAGTTCTCCTCCCCTTTCACTGGAAGTAACACATCAAATTCATAAACCCATCAAAACTACATTAAAAAAAAGGAAATGAAATTTTAAAAAATGCACCAATTGTTATTTAACTTTGGGATACATATACAGTGTACTGTATTTGAAGACAAGCAAGTTGACTAATCATCCAAATTCCAATTACATACATGTACATTTAGAGAATTCGGATAAACACTTTTTCCCCGGTCGCAATTCTTTTTTTGAGAGGATTTGAAAAATAATTCTACACATACCATGATTTTAAATTATTGCCTACTTACAACCTTTAATAACATCGTAATAATGTACAACATAAGATTACCTTTGTCTCACTCATATACTACAATTTGTGAAGTATGAAATCCTTATTGATGGACAATATAAGACTTCCGCTTGTTTCCATAATCTTTTTGCAAATACCAGAGGTGATAAAAAGTTAATAAGACCAGAGGTCACTTTATATCGTACATCTTAAGAGCGACCATAGGTCACCTTATATTGTACAACAAAAGGGAGACCAGATGTCAAATTCTGTTCTACATCATATGGGGGACCAGATTATTTTGTACATCAGTAAGGGGACCAGAGGTAACCTTATATTACTCTAGTATATATCAGTAGGGGGACCATAGGATACCTTATATTGTACATCAGTAGGGGCACCAGGGATCACAATATATTGTACATAAGTAGGTGGACCAGAGGTCACCTTAAATTGAATAACAGTAGGAAACCTTATAATGCCCCTTACATAAGAAGGGGAACAAAAATTATCTAACACTCTTAATCAGTAGGGAGACCAGTAATTATCTTATTTGTACATCAGTAGGGGGCCCAGAGGACACCTAATATTGTACATCAGTAGAGGACATCAATAGGGGGACCAGAGGTCACCTTATATAGTACATCAGTAGGGGGACCTGTGGTCACCTTATATTGAACATCAGTAGGGGACCAGAGGACACTTAATATTACACTTTACATCAATAGGGCGACCAGAGGTAACCCTGTATTGTACATCAGTAGAGGGACCAGAGGTCACCTTATATTGTACATCAGTAGGGGGACCAGAGGACACCTAATATTACACTTTAGATCAATAGGGGGCCAGAAGGCAACTTATATTGTACATCAGTAGGAGGACTAGAGGTCACCTTATATTGTATATCAATAGGGGGACCAGAGGTAAACTTATATTGTACATCAGTGGGGGGACCAGAGGACACCACATATCGTACATTGGTAGGGGGACTAGGGGTCACCTTATATTGTACATCAGTAGGGGGCCTAGAGGACACCTAATATTGTACATCAGTAGGGGACTTCAGTAGGGGGACCAAAGGACACCTAATATTGTTCATCAGTTGTGGAACCAGGGGTCATCTTATATTGTGCACCAGTAGGGAGACTAGGAGTCATCTTATATTGTACATCAGTAGGGGGACCAGGGGTCACCTTATTTTGTAGAAGTAGGGGAACAGAGGACACCTTATTTTACACATCAGCATGGGGACCAGGGGTAACCATATATTGCACATCAGTAGGGGGACCAGAGGACACCTTATATTATACATCAGCAGGGGGACCAGGCGTCATCTTATATTGTACATCAGTAGGGGGATCATAGGTCACCTTATAATGTACAACAGCAGGAAGATCAGGGGACATCTTATATTGTACATAAGTAGGAGATATCAGTAGGGGGACCAAAGGACACCTTATATTATACATCATCAGGGGGACCAGGGATCATCTTATATTGTACATCAGTAGGGGGATAATAGGATACCCTATATTGTACAACAGCAAGGTTACCAGTTGACATCTTTTATTGTACATTTGTAGGGGATATCAGTAGGGGGACCAGGGGTCACCTTACATTGTACATCAGTAGGGGGACCGAAGGACACCTTATATTGTACATCTGATGTTGAACCAGGGGACATCTTATATTGTACACCAGTAGGGAGACCAGAGGTCATCTTATATTGTACATCAGTAGAGGGAACAGGGGTCACCTTATATTGTACATCAGTAGGGGGACCATAGGAGGCCTTATATTGTACAACAGCAGGGTGACCAGGAAACATCTTATATTGTTCATAAGTTGGGGACATCAGTAGGGGGAACAGAGGACACCTTATATAGTACATCAGTAGGGGGACCTGTGGTCACCTTATATTGAACATCAGTAGGGGACCAGAGGACACTTAATATTACACTTTACATCAATAGGGCGACCAGAGGTAACCCTGTATTGTACATCAGTAGAGGGACCAGAGGTCACCTTATATTGTACATCAGTAGGGGGACCAGAGGACACCTAATATTACACTTTAGATCAATAGGGGTTCAGAAGGCAACTTATATTGTACATCAGTAGGAGGACTAGAGGTCACCTTATATTGTATATCAATAGGGGGACCAGAGGAAACCTTATATTTTACATCAGTAGGGGGACCAGAGGACACCTAATATTACACTTTAGATCAATAGGGGTTCAGAAGGCAACTTATATTGTACATCAGTAGGAGGACTAGAGGTCACCTTATATTGTACATCAGTAGGGGGACCAGAGGACACCTAATATTACACTTTAGATCAATAGGGGTTCAGAAGGCAACTTATATTGTACATCAGTAGGAGGACTAGAGGTCACCTTATATTGTATATCAATAGGGGGACCAGAGGTAAACTTATATTGTACATCAGTGGGGGGACCAGAGGACACCACATATCGTACATTGGTAGGAGGACTAGGGGTCACCTTATATTGTACATCAGTAGGGGGCCTAGAGGACACCTAATATTGTACATCAGTAGGGGACTTCAGTAGGGGGACCAAAGGACACCTAATATTGTTCATCAGTTGTGGAACCAGGGGTCATCTTATATTGTGCACCAGTAGGGAGACTAGGAGTCATCTTATATTGTACATCAGTAGGGGGACTAGGGGTCACCTTATTTTGTAGAAGTAGGGGAACAGAGGACACCTTATTTTACACATCAGCATGGGGACCAGGGGTAACCATATATTGCACATCAGTAGGGGGACCAGAGGACACCTTATATTATACATCAGCAGGGGGACCAGGCGTCATCTTATATTGTACATCAGTAGGGGGATCATAGGTCACCTTATAATGTACAACAGCAGGAAGATCAGGGGACATCTTATATTGTACATAAGTAGGAGATATCAGTAGGGGGACCAAAGGACACCTTATATTATACATCATCAGGGGGACCAGGGATCATCTTATATTGTACATCAGTAGGGGGATAATAGGATAGCATATATTGTACAACAGCAAGGTTACAAGTTGACATCTTTTATTGTACATTTGTAGGGGATATCAGTAGGGGGACCAGGGGTCACCTTATATTGTACATCAGTAGGGGGACCAAAGGACACCTTATATTGTACATCTGTTGTTGAACCAGGGGACATCTTATATTGTACACCAGTAGGGAGACCAGAGGTCATCTTATATTGTACATCAGTAGAGGGAACAGGGGTCACCTTATATTGTACATCAGTAGGGGGACCATAGGAGGCCTTATATTGTACAACAGCAGGGTGACCAGGAAACATCTTATATTGTTCATAAGTTGGGGACATCAGTAGGGGGAACAGAGGACACCTTATATAGTACATCAGTAGGGGGACCTGTGGTCACCTTATATTGAACATCAGTAGGGGACCAGAGGACACTTAATATTACACTTTACATCAATAGGGCGACTAGAGGTAACCCTGTATTGTACATCAGTAGAGGGACCAGAGGTCACCTTATATTGTACATCAGTAGGGGGACCAGAGGACACCTAATATTACACTTTAGATCAATAGGGGTTCAGAAGGCAACTTATATTGTACATCAGTAGGAGGACTAGAGGTCACCTTATATTGTATATCAATAGGGGGACCAGAGGTAAACTTATATTGTACATCAGTGGGGGGACCAGAGGACACCACATATCGTACATTGGTAGGAGGACTAGGGGTCACCTTATATTGTACATCAGTAGGGGGCCTAGAGGACACCTAATATTGTACATCAGTAGGGGACTTCAGTAGGGGGACCAAAGGACACCTAATATTGTTCATCAGTTGTGGAACCAGGGGTCATCTTATATTGTGCACCAGTAGGGAGACTAGGAGTCATCTTATATTGTACATCAGTAGGGGGACCAGGGGTCACCTTATTTTGTAGAAGTAGGGGAACAGAGGACACCTTATTTTACACATCAGCATGGGGACCAGGGGTAACCATATATTGCACATCAGTAGGGGGACCGGAGGACACCTTATATTATAGATCAGCAGGGGGACCAGGCGTCATCTTATATTGTACATCAGTAGGGGGATCATAGGTCACCTTATAATGTACAACAGCAGGAAGATCAGGGGACATCTTATATTGTACATAAGTAGGAGATATCAGTAGGGGGACCAAAGGACACCTTATATTATACATCATCAGGGGGACCAGGGATCATCTTATATTGTACATCAGTAGGGGGATAATAGGATACCCTATATTGTACAACAGCAAGGTTACCAGTTGACATCTTTTATTGTACATTTGTAGGGGATATCAGTAGGGGGACCAGGGGTCACCTTATATTGTACATCAGTAGGGGGACCAAAGGACACCTTATATTGTACATCTGTTGTTGAACCAGGGGACATCTTATATTGTACACCAGTAGGGAGACCAGAGGTCATCTTATATTGTACATCAGTAGAGGGAACAGGGGTCACCTTATATTGTACATCAGTAGGGGGACCATAGGAGGCCTAATATTGTACAACAGCAGGGAGACCAGGAAACATCTAAGATTGATCATAAGTTGGGGACATCAGTAGGGGGAACAGAGGACACCTTATATTATACATCAGTAGGGGGACCAGGGGTCATCTCTGTTTGTACACCTGTAGGGTGAGCAGAGGTCACCTTATATTGTACATCAGTAGGGGGACCATAGGACACCTTTTATGTACATCAGAAGGGGGACAGAGGTCACCTCATATTGTACATAAGTAGGGAACATCAGTAGGGGGACCAGAGATAACCTTATATTGTATATCAGTAGGGGGAACAGGGGTCACCTTATATTGTACAACAGTAGGGGGACCAGGGTTGACCTTATATTGTATATCAGTAGGGGGACCAGGGGTCACCTTATATTGTACAACAGTAGGGGGGCCAGGGGTTAACTTATTAGGGGGACGAAAGGACACCTTATATTGTACATCAGTAGGAGATATCAGTAGGGGGACCAAAGGACACCTTATATTATACATCATCAGGGGGACCAGGGATCATCTTATATTGTACATCAGTAGGGGGATAATAGGATAGCCTATATTGTACAACAGCAAGGTTACCAGTTGACATCTTTTATTGTACATTTGTAGGGGATATCAGTAGGGGGACCAGGGGTCACCTTATATTGTACATCAGTAGGGGGACCAAAGGACACCTTATATTGTACATCTGTTGTTGAACCAGGGACATCTTATATTGTACACCAGTAGGGAGACCAGAGGCCATCTTATATTGTACATCAGTAGAGGGAACAGGGGTCACCTTATATTGTACATCAGTAGGAGATATCAGTAGGGGGACCAAAGGACACCTTATATTATACATCATCGGGGGACCAGGGATCATCTTATATTGTACATCAGTAGGGGGATAATAGGATACCCTATATTGTACAACAGCAAGGTTACCAGTTGACATCTTTTATTGTACATTTGTAGGGGATATCAGTAGGGGGACCAGGGGTCACCTTATATTGTACATCAGTAGGGGGACCAAAGGACACCTTATATTGTACATCTGTTGTTGAACCAGGGACATCTTATATTGTACACCAGTAGGGAGACCAGAGGTCATCTTATATTGTACATCAGTAGAGGGAACAGGGGTCACCTTATATTGTACATCAGTCGGGGGACCATAGGAGGCCTTATATTGTACAACAGCAGGGTGACCAGGAAACATCTTATATTGTTCATAAGTTGGGGACATCAGTAGGGGGAACAGAGGACACCTTATATTATACATCAGTAGGGGGACCAGGGGTCATCTCTGTTTGTACACCTGTAGGGTGAGCAGAGGTCACCTTATATTGTACATCAGTAGTGGGACCATAGGACACATTTTATGTACATCAGAAGGGGAATAGAGGTCACCTCATATTGTACATAAGTAGGGAACATCAGTAGGGGGACCAGAGATCACCTTATATTGTACATCAGTAGGGGGACCAGAGGACACCTTATATTGTACAACAGGGGCGCACTAAGATGAAATTTTCAGTAAATGTTTATTCATCATATTTAAGTGCATCATTATGTTTTTGATAATATATAGACAAAAATAAAGATTTTATTATGCTTGAATGTGCACAGGGTACAGTCCTACGAAGCACGGTAAAAATGACAAGGTTATATTAGAGAATATACAAGAATTAATTCGTAATAAAAGTTTTCAATACATAAAATTGGGATGAAAAGTATCATAATTCGATTCCTTAATCAATTTTGTCGTCATTGTAAAAATTTCAAGGTATTTGGTGAATTTTTGGCAGTTCCCCGAGCATTTGAAATTAGAAAGTGGTAAACAAAATACACAAAAAATCGTGAGTTTTGATGACGTTACGGCGCACCGGAGAGCAGTTCAGTTAGATCTGGATGTTGTAATGACACCATAAGAGTCTTTAAATGAATACAGAAGAAAGAAAATATGACAAACATCACCAGATCTTTAGTTTATAAATGAAATTGAAGTTTTCTTAGCGAATTCTTTTTGATTGAGTCCCTAGGTAGTACAAAATATACGGACAAACTGCTATTGTAATAGCAAAAGACGCTGTCATTGTCGACCGTTGATATAAGATTCTCTGTTATTTGAATGCTGGTGAGAGTACTGTCCAAAACTTGCTAATGAAATTTTATAAGATTGCATGTGTGAGCCGGATGGGTTCCTTATCTGGTTGTAGACACTGATGTATGTAAATCAATGGAATTTTTTAATTTAAATGAGACTTATCCACCTATATTTTAAGCGAAAATGAAACGTGGCGCTGTTTTAGACACTTTGACGTTATCATCCATGCGCCGTAGGGCGAGACAATACATAACATAAAATCTAATAATTTGTTTATTTATGCATATATCTATTTGAAATTTGCTCTGTATATTCATAATATATGTACTAAATAGTGGTAAAAATTTCAGAACGCAGTGATGATTATTTTTCAAACTAGACAACTTGTCCACGATTTTACGGGACAACCATCGTACAATACTAAGCTTGACTTTTTCGCATTATTGCATCTTTAATGAATTTATAACAATTGATGTAACTCTTTTTTATCACATAGTTTAACTGTGAGAAGCTGGAAAACAAGGGTATTCGAGACACTGCATTAAAAATGAATTGTAAAGAATCAGTAAACTAAAGTAAAATTAAACCGTCCATTAAAGCTCCTGTAAAACTTGTTAAGAATCCCGAAGAAATACTCACTGAAATATGTAAAATTTACTGCAATCATTGTTTGTTTTATAGACATTTGAGCAGGTGGATTTCTTTGATAAAATATATATAATGAGCATCAAAAATGGATACCGTTCTTGCAAACAAAAATTAAACAAATAATGTACTGTTTGCCAAATTTCAACAAATATTCACTTATAGTGTATGATTGACTATACGACACATCTATACTTATAAATTAATAAATTTTGCAAATAAACTCCGTAACGGGTGCACAAGAGTTCTTACTTACCCCCCTAATACTACACTACATACAAGATGATGTCCGTAAACTATATTAAGATTTCACTCGGATAGTAAGTATCGTACATAAAATTAAAAGTCTACTTCAATTTTCTGAAAACAGCCTTGAAATAGCATCAACGAGAGTATTGTGGCGTTTCCGGTTGGCGGATCTAAGTTACTGACAAATTTTAATGAAACTGACAACACACAATCTATTATTTATTTCATAAAATGTCATCACTGAATTATTCAATCAAAACTCGATCTAATTTTTATAAAAGAAATAAGTTGTGGTAACCAATTAAAAAGCGAAGAGTGTAAATTATTTTCGTCAATCAAAGATCTCAATATTGACGGAAGCTTCTAGAACATCACGTCCCTTTTGCTACATTGTTTTAATCAAGAAATAAATATTGTAATTAACGGGTTATTTGATAAAATAGTTTTACAACAAATAATGTTAAATAAATTGAAATGCAATAAAAACAATAGTTTTGTAAAAAGGAGCAAAATATGCTTGGAATTTATCAGAAACATATTGTTGCCGGCAAAAACACTAATATTTATTGATACAAGGATTATATAAGTAGACAAATGGTGCTTGACAATCAATAGTTTGATAGTATGAGTATCCGATTTGAATTCATGGCAAAATATATACATCCACTGAATATTTTCTTTATTTCTTAAGAAAACCCATAGCGTTAATCACTGCATGAACTACATTAGGCATGCCGCCTGTACAGATTTCTTGATCAGTGGCTGTTCCATCAATGAAACGTATAAAGACGTTTGCCTTATTAATACAATAATTAATCTTTTTAATCCTACTTTAAATGATTATTTAATAAGATATAAATATAAACAATAAAATGCTTTCTTTGTTTGTTATTACTGAAATTAACGGTGGCAGCTATTGCAGAAAAAAATTTACATAACCCGCTTACGCGAGTTATGTATTTTTTTCTGCAACAGCTGCTTCCGTTAATTCCAGTAATAACAAACAAAGAAAGCATTTTATTGTTTAATTGACAGGCAGGTATCAATAATTGATGACGAGTGAAAGACAAATGTAAATTTATAAATACAGGAAACACATTCATCGAAGGAAAGACTAAAATAGATATGTAGTGTATATGTATTTTTTTGTTATGAGTTAATCGGTAAAAGCTGTATTTTCCGTACTGAGAGCATCGTGGTAACGAACCCGACGTACAATTTGTAATCAACTTAATTGCGTTCAATAAGAGAGAAAACTTACGAATTAATAAGGTATTGTTCAAATACAATTAATTACAGCTATAAAGTTTTGTGCTTTAATAAAGACATTTTAGTTTTTTTCTCCCTAAAAAAGTCTTTCTCCAATGCCAACTTCTTTCAGAACCAAATTTTTGGTATTCAACACTGAATTTCCCTTATATGAATTTCCTGTAGTATTAAGGGGGGGGGAGGCAACAAGCCTTTCACTGAACATTTCCAATAGTAAAAGTATTGGTGGGAAAATAAAGTGGGGGGGGGGGGAGGAGGGGGGTTCAACCTTTTTACGTATCGATAAGGGTACATATATAATTATAAATCAAAACCCAAGTACCTTTGAATTTTTACCCTCCCCCAACTCCCCAAAATCAATTTATTTGTATATTATGTATATTCGTTGCTTTTATCCTTCATGAAAATGAAATAAGAACATTTGAAGTGCAATATCCATAGTACTGTATGAAGTTTTGAAGACATAAACGTCAATGAAAGCATTTTTTTATTTTTCAAGTTTACACAAATGTGGGTGGGAATGGTGACGTACATTTCTTTCAAGCAGACTTTTGAACAAAGTATTTCTTCCCTCTATAAGTCTGTAGTCTGTCAGTAAAATCTACAACTTCCAACTACAATATATTTCATTTTCTGTTGTAAATGGTAAAGTTCTATATATAAATTCAATTTCCCGCGCTTGCGCGGGTAATTATCTAGTAGCAAAGAATGGAGGCGTACAAGGTGAGGACAATCCCCCGCTCTGAAAGAAAGACATTTCTCAATTCGAAAAGTAGTATTTTTTCAAAATTTTTTGGTTTATATCATCTTTTACATATCAAATTCTGTATTTTATTGTTTTAATAATTTATGAATAATTTATTTTTTATTCATGTTTTTATGACATTTGAAAACAAAAAAAAAGAAGAAGAAGAAGAAAAAGCTTCATGTATGATTCGAACTCTCTTCATAGCTCAGGTTTAGTCCAAGACCAACCGCTTTAACCACTACGCTACGCAGTATATGTACTATTGACGTCTTTCAGTGTGATTTAAATGGACGGGTTTGTTGAAGCGGAAATTTTTTCAGAAAAGTTCGATTTTCATATAGAATGGGTTCAGATTCCATTTTTTTGGATAAATGAAATAGGTTTCACATTTGCATTTAGCGTTCACGAAGAATGGAGACTTGACTCATTAATGTTCAAAATTCGTTTTTTATAGCTCTATTAAACCCATTTTCCACTACATATGCTTAACTGTCAACTTTGAAATAAATATTATCAAATGATAAGTCGTTCAGAAAAATAAAATAATAAAATACTAGTATTTTAAAGATGACATTACTGAGAACATGATTTTAGAAAAATATAGCTTTTTTGTGGATTTTGAAAATTGAAAAACATTTTGTCTCAGAGCAGGGGATTGTACACGCCTTATACGCCTCTTTCAAAATAGACATCATTTCGGGAGTATTTCACACTGTTTTAAAAACGTTTGACAGGAAAAAAAAGCTTAGTACTCAAAAGCAACCCTTTAAAAAAAGGAGTGAAAACGACTGCGTATAAGAATATATGAACAATTATTAAAAATATCAGCAATTGTACTTATCCACGTTTATTTGAATTTCAAACAGATAATGAAACTTGAATCTGTTACTTAAAACCCCCAAAATTTACAATAAGATGTACTTGACAAAAACAGCAAAGGTCTGAGAAGAGCAAAGAATTACAAGAGCACAAAGATAGATTTATAGACAATTTTCTTAAATATTAGTGGTCTTATTGTTCAAATTCGTGTTCGGGGATGCAGTTTAATTTCTGAAGGAATCTAGAAAGCATTTTTTCAGCAAAAAAATCAAAAGGTTAATGAGAATACGGAATCCACAACATTAGATTTTTTTCATGACAGCGTCCAAACCCGAAAGCCGTGAAGAGTAAAGGAATCTTGGGGATAAACAAAAGTTAATGTTCATTCACATTAACAATATTCGCCAGATCTTTCGCCTTTTGACTTGATCCATTTACCAAACTTGAGAAAACGCCTTTCAGAAGGAAGAAACAAGTCCAGGAAATCATAGGATCTGCAATAATCCAGTATACACCGTACAAAGGTTCATCCCAGAAGATGAGTTCAGAAAACAATTGAAAATGAATCAGAAATTGGAAAAAAAAAATGTTACTTACATGCGTTTTAATGAAAAGATAATTTTAGGTTAAATCATTATAACTAAATTATTGAAAAGCGACTTTTGTTTCTTTTGGAGCACAGAAGACATTATTTATTAAACGACCCTTGTATAAGGTGACCTACCGATGTACAATATCAGGTGTCCTCTGGTCCCCCCTACTGATGTACAATATGAGGTGACCTCTAGCCCCCCTACTGATGTACAATATACGGTGACCTCTGGTCCTCCTACTGATGTGCAATATAAAGTGGCCTCTGATCCCCTTACTGATGTACAATATAAGGTGACATCCGGCCCCCTTCTGATGTACAATATGAGGTGACCTCTAGTCCTCCTACTGATGTATAATATGAGGTGACCGCTGGTCCCCTTACAGGTCCCCTACTGATGTACAATATGAGGTGACCTCTAGTCTCCCTACTGGTGTACAATATAAGATGGCCTCTGGTCCTACTGATTCACATTATAAGGTGACCCCTGGTCCCCCTGCTGACGTACAGTATAAAGTGTCCTCTGATCCCCTTACTGATGTGCAATATAAGGTGACCTCTGGTCCCCCTTCTGATGTTCAATTAAAGGTGACCTCTGGTCCCCCTACTGATATACAATAAAACGTGGCCTCAGGTCCCCCTACTGATGTACAATATAAGATATCCTCTGACCCCCTTCTAATATGCAATGTAAGATGGCCTCTGGTCCCCTTGCTGATGTACAATATAAGGTCTCCTCTGGTCAACCTGCTGATGTGCAATATAAGGTGACCCCAGGTACCCCTGCTGATGATCAATATAAAGTGACCTCTCATCCCCTTACTGATGTATAATATCAGGTGACCTTTAGTCCTCCTTCTGGTATTAAATATGAGGTGACCTCTGGTCCCCCTACTGATGTACAATATAAGATGACGTCTGGTCCCCCTTCTGTTTATAAATATAAGGTGACCCCTGGTCCCCCTGCTGATATACAATATAAAGTGGCCTATGGTCCTCCACTGATGTACAATATAAGGTGACCCCTGGTACAACTGCTGATGATCAATACAAAATGACCTCTCATCGCCTTACTGATGTACAATATAAAGTGACCTGTAGTCCCCTTTGTGGTGTTAAATATAAGGTGTCCTCTGGTCATCTTTCTGATGTTAAATATAAGGTGACCTCTGGTCCCCCTACTGATGTACAATATAAGGTGACACTTGGTACCCCTGCTGATGTACATATGTAACCTCTGGTCATCCTTCTGATGTTTAATATAAGGTGACCTCTAGTCCCCCCTACTTATGTACAATATACAGTGACCTCTGGTCCCCCTACTGATGTACAATATAAGGTGAACTCTGTTCCTCCCACTGTTGTATAATATAAGGTAACCTCTGGTCCCCCTATTGATGTACAATATAAGGTGTCCTCTGGTCCCCTACAGATGTATAGTGTAAGGTGTCCTCTGGTCTTCTTATTGGTGTACAATATAAGGTGACCTCAGGTCCCTCTACTGATGTACAATACAATATTGGGTGACCACTAGTCCCCGTATTAATGTAAAATATCGGATGACCTCTGGTCCCTGTACTGATGTACAATATAAGATGTCCTCTGGTCCCCCTACTGATGTACAATATAAGGTGACCCCTGGTCACCCTTCCGATGCACAATATAAGGTGTCCTCTGGTCCCCCTGCAGATGTATAGTATAAGGTGTCCTCTGGTCCCCCTATTGATATACAAGAGAGGACCTCAGGTCCTTAAGTTGTCCTCTGGTCCCGCTACAGATGTACAGTACAATATTAGGTGACCACTCGTCCCCGTACAATGTAAAGTGAACTCTGGTCCTTCTGCTGTACAATATACGATGACTTCTGGTTCCCCTACTGATGTACAATATAAGGTGACCTCTGGTCTCTCTACCGATGTACAGTACAATAATAAGTGACCACAAGTCCCAGTACTAATGTAAAATATCGGGTGTCCTCTAGTCCCCGTACTGATGTACAATATAAGGTGTCCTCTCGTCCCCCTACTGATGTACAATATAAGGTGACCTTTGCCCCCCCCCCTTATTTATGTACAAAATAAGGTGTCCGCTGGTCCCTCTACAGATGTATAGTATAAAGTGTCCTCTGCCCCCCCCCCCCCCCTACTGATGCACAATATGAGGTGCCCTCTGGTCTCCTTACTGATGTACAATATAAGGTGTCCTATGGTCCCTCTACTGATGTACAGTACAATATTAGGTTACCTGTAGTCCCCCTACTGATGTACAATATAGGGTGACCTCTGGTCCCCCAAATGATGTACGATATAAGCTAGGTATCCCCAGGTCCCCCTATTATGTGCAATAAAAGATTACCTTTGGACCCCTATTGATTTAAAATATAAGGTGACCTATGATCCCTCTGATGATGTACAATATAAGGTGACCACTGGTCTCCCTAATGATGGTAAATATAAGGTTGCCTCTGGTCCCCCTACTGATGTACAATGTAAGGTGATCTTTGGTCCCCCTATTGATGTACAATATGAGGTTACCTCTGGTCACCCTTTATTACTTTCACGTTTCTGCTAATATATACATTAGAAAGTTGATCTTTATAAAGTTGTAAATATGATTATTTTGGAGTAAGACAAAGAAAATTGTCTATCATATAAAATTCAATTACTATATAAGCTGACCTGAGGTCTCCGTATTGATATCGATGAATTTACTTTTGTGCCTTTAATGCCTGGAGAGTTCCTAGAATGTTGTATTATTACGCAAAATGACGAACTATTTGCGGGGGACTCCAGGTCCTAGTTCAGCGTACGTTTTATCCTTCTATATTTTCAATAGAATGGTGATTTCAAATATTGGGTTTTAGGGAAAATGTACAAAATTACGGCTCTTCGTAATGCTTTGTAAAAGTGATCGATGAAAAATTACCTGTTAAAAAAACAATAAAAAAGCAAATTAACAGTAAAGTTGTCGTAAAATTACCGGTATGTAAAACTTAAATATATGCGAAAGGTTATAATCTGAAATAAAAGGTCTGGAAAACACTCAACCTTTCGCATCTACATGTACCTTTTATCTCCAGTTTATGTAATACCGACATAAAAGTACTCAAGAGCCTTTTACATTCTTTTTTATTTTATGCGATTCATTTAAAAGTAGGGAAACGGTAAAAACAATGCGTGTGAAGGCATTGACAATGTACTGTAGGACTTTAAGTCATGTTTTAAATACAACCTTATCAAATAGTTTGTTAATTGAAGAAAAAAACCTAATAGTCGGTCCGACACACAGTCGGTCATGAATGGTCATGCTATAATTATTAATTAACATTCTCCATTTTTCGGTGAAAGCAGGAAAATATATGAAGTTTTGGTACCAAAATTATATCTATAGAGAATCTGTTGTACTAGTTATAGAAAATCTAAAGAAAGGAGACCTGTCATGGAGGAACTCTGACTTTACAACCAGGATCGATGACAGTAGTGTGATACATCCCCGCGCTTCCTTCCTTTTTAAATTGAATAAATTCCCAAAAGGGGAGGGGTACTCAAGAGAAAAACTTCCCAGGAGAGTCTAAAGGCGGGGTGTTCTCTCTACAACACCGTTCTTTCATTCTGTATAAAAACACAGCTTATTAATGGAAACAAAAGACCTTTTCGGGAGAGTCTAAAGGCCGGGTGTTCTCTACCAGTTCCTTGCAAGGCTCGAATCTCGCACGCTAATATTGGAGTTGGCTGAACATTTAATATTTGTGCTTGTTTTGTAATTCTCTTTTATATTCGAGAGCTAAAAATCCTGTTCATAAAAATAACAAAGACAAAAAATACACCTGGTATTCAAAAGCAGTTTTTGATTTCACCTTACAGAAGTACGATAGAATGTCTTAGGATGAAAAGAGTTTTATTCTTGTATTAAATTCTTTCTATCTTCAATATACATGTAATAACTTACAACATTCTAATTCTTTTATAAATGCTATGTTGTTCTTCAGTTCAGTTATTACGAGTATAAAATTCACGCAAAAAATAAGTTCCTTGCAAATTCATTTTAATTATTTTACGAATGGAATGTTCCTTTCAGAACCCCCTCCTTACATCCCAAGCTAGATATATCATTTCTTCACAATAATAATAACATAGCAGCGTTTTCAGCATTGATAAGCAAAGATGCTTCCAGTTTGTAAATATCATAAAATGTCATACTTTTATATAAGTTTTATTACGATGTTGTTGGAAATTTTATTAACAAACTGGAAATAGGACTAAGGGTAAACCTTAATTAAATTACAAGTTATAATTCCTTATCACACACAGTCAAATGACAATCTTAGTGACCAAATATAAAAAAAAAATATCAAATTGTTCTTTGTTCCTAAATGAAAAACAAATTACTTTGTATAAGACTGAAAATACACCTGACAGGACCCTTTCCCCCATCGACAACAAAACCTAAAAACAATCCACTATTTTACTTTTATGCCAGAAAATGTCACTTCATGTGCCCAGTCACAGAGCAAATGGCTTCCTAAAGCAAGCCTAACATAGACTTGATCCCCTGATTTTAGGCGTATTATTAGAAGATTGGATGACGCTATGGGTACACCATACGCGATCGTCACAACCCTCTCCTTTGTTCGTCCATTGACAACGATATCGGCATTAAAGGTGTGGTTAGCATACGCCAAAATATTACAGAAGAAGAGGTACGTCCCGTTTTTGGGGACTGTGAATATTCCAGTAGTTGCATTGTATCCACCCCCTTGACTGTCAATCACGTCTGTGAATACAATTCTTTCTCCCACGGTCCAGTTCTTTTTGGATTGTGTTCTCCCGGCTGTGAAGCTAATTCTGGTATTTACATCTAAAAAAAAAAGATGTGTGTTGATGTGTGAAACACTTATGCCTCTGTATAGCAGTTCAAGGCAAAGTTCTTATATTTCAGCTGTAAGTTAAAACATCAGTACCCGAAGAAAAGTCTTGTCAAACGGAATAAATGTGAAAAATTAATTTTAAATTCAAAGGTCAGGGTCATGAAAGTAAAATTATTTAATATCATTGGTACTATAATAAATCATAAGGAATACATACTAAGTAAAATATGATTACCCAAGCAACAACCTTCAAAAGGTATAGACATGATTTAATCAAGTTTCCACAAACTAAATGTAGGCACACAGTATGTTATATTTTGGGATGTCACTTAAAAAACTTAAATATGAATTAAAATACATGGTCCTAAATCTTATCACTGGACATAAAAACAGAAAAAGATTTTGCAGAATTTAATTTTTGTACAGTGTATTGTAACAAAAACTCCAGAATATGATTTTATGCATCTGAATTGACTATCGGGTCCACCAAATTTAGAATTTGCTAAATTTATTATTTTTCAAGGGGGGGGGGGGGGGGGGACACTGCCATTACCTGATACTAAGTTTTGGATCTTTGTTTGCATTTCAGATATGGCGAGGCTTGATGTCATCTCTCTATATCTGGAATCATTTGTTTTATGGTCTATGTTGACTGAAATATAAAATTTATCAAAATGCATTATGTTAATATATTTGTAAGTTACTACAAAAAGATTATAAAATGCAATTGCAAGATTCTGGATCCACCCCTGCTCACTTTTAAAATTATTTAACAGAAACACTGTAATGATACATTCTTCTCGCGTGTTATTTTATACAGAATCGTTACCTACACTGTAGTTTGTTGAGTAGGCTAGAGCATCAAGGCAATATGGAAACATGGGATAATTTGTATAAAGGGCGATGCTTGCTATGCATCAGTTATTCAAGGTGACATACCCTACCAATGAGACAGAGAATCTTTATCTGTAAAATATTGTAAATGTAAATTTTTAAATGCTGGGTCTGATAGAAATGAAATACACGAGACTTCACTTAATAATTTCAGTTAGCACCAATTGACATCATGCAGTCACAAACACAGCTGCACGAGATTGACTTGGATATTAGGTTCCTGATATTTCACCGCGAAATATACATTCAGGTGTAGCTATCACGAAATATTTACATGTTTAATTGAATTTTTGAAAGTCATGTAAGTTGATTTCTTGATAATTAAACCTGAATGTAAATACCGCACGGTGAAAGGTCAAGTGCCCGATATGCATGTAAATCTCGTGTGGCTGGCTTTGTGTCTGACGTCAGTTGGCTTGAACTGTTGAATTTGAAATGAGAGGCCCCGTGTATTCGACAGCATTTTTCATATTTATATTTACAATCTTATATCACATATAAATGTATAGAAGTTTGTTTGGTATGCCAACATCAACGCCAGTTGGCAACATGGAAAAATTAATGCATGACAAGTGTGCTATTTATCCCATGGTTCAAACTATCGTTGATGCTTTAATATTTCCATTTCTAATTCTTTTCTTTGTGATAACTGTTTGAAAGATGGGGGAATTTATATCCTGATACTTCTGCCGGAATGTAAACTAGGCAGGTCGATAGCAGCTAAGGAGTACGGAAGCGTATTAGTGCCATGCAACATTTTTTTTTAAGTTGGAAATTCCAACTTTAAAGTTGGCAATTCCAACTTTAAAGTTGGTAATTCCAACTTTAATCTTGGCTTTTCCAACTTTAATCTTGGCTTTTCCAACTTTAAAGTTGGTAATTCCAACTTTAAAGTTGGTAATTCCAACTTTAAAGTTGGTAATTCCAACTTTAAAGTTGGTAATTCCAACTTTAAAGTTGGTAATTCCAACTTTAATCTTGGCTTTTCCAACTTTAATCTTGGCTTTTCCAACTTTAAAGTTGGTAATTCCAACTTTAAAGTTGGTAATTCCAACTTTAATCTTGGCTTTTCCAACTTTAAAGTTGGTAATTCCAACTTTAATCTTGGCTTTTCCAACTTTAAAGTTGGAAATTCCAACTTTAATCTTGGCTTTTCCAACTTTAATCTTGGCTTTTCCAACTTTAAAGTTGGTAATTCCAACTTTAAAGTTGGTAATTCCAACTTTAATCTTGGCTTTTCCAACTTTAAAGTTGGTAATTCCAACTTTAATCTTGGCTTTTCCAACTTTAAAGTTGGTAATTCCAACTTAAATCTTGGCTTTTCCAACTTTAAAGTTGGTAATTCCAACTTTAAAGTTGGTAATTCCAACTTTAATCTTGGCTTTTCCAACTTTAAAGTTGGTAATTCCAACTTTAATCTTGGCTTTTCCAACTTTAAAGTTGGTAATTCCAACTTAAATCTTGGCTTTTCCAACTTTAAAGTTGGTAATTCCAACTTTAAAGTTGGTAATTCCAACTTTAATCTTGGCTTTTCCAACTTTAAAGTTGGAAATTCCAACTTTAATCTTGGCTTTTCCAACTTTAATCTTGGCTTTTCCAACTTTAATCTTGGCTTTTCCAACTTTAAAGTTGGTAATTCCAACTTTAAAGTTGGTAATTCCAACTTTAATCTTGGCTTTTCCAACTTTAAAGTTGGTAATTCCAACTTTAATCTTGGCTTTTCCAACTTTAAAGTTGGTAATTCCAACTTTAATCTTGGCTTTTCCAACTTTAAAGTTGGTAATTCCAACTTTAAAGTTGGTAATTCCAACTTTAATCTTGGCTTTTCCAACTTTAAAGTTGGTAATTCCAACTTTAAAGTTGGTAATTCCAACTTTAATCTTGGCTTTTCCAACTTTAAAGTTGGTAATTCCAACTTTAAAGTTGGTAATTCCAACTTTAAAGTTGGTAATTCCAACTTTAATCTTGGCTTTTCCAACTTTAAAGTTGGTAATTCCAACTTTAATCTTGGCTTTTCCAACTTTAAAGTTGGTAATTCCAACTTTAATCTTGGCTTTTCCAACTTTAAAGTTGGTAATTCCAACTTTAATCTTGGCTTTTCCAACTTTAAAGTTGGTAATTCCAACTTTAATCTTGGCTTTTCCAACTTTAATCTTGGCTTTTCCAACTTTGACTTTTAACGTTTAAGAAAGGATTTTATTATTTATTTACTTATTAATTTTTTGTTTGTCAACAACAAATACTGGATCCGCGCCAGTACGGAATTGATACATTTAGTTATGTTGTATATATTAGCAGAAATGCTTCATTTGATTAAATAAAATTTGATTACATTGAGTATTTAATTGCTGTCTCATTCTTTTATACAATACATAATAAATGACTAATACCTGTAATTGGTTAAGTTGAAATCCTGTCATGTACGGAATACTGTGTAAATAATTTATATGAAGTTATTCTCAATAGAATTACTCAAGAGGACTTCAAGGAATATAAGGATTTCTAAGTAAAAGTTGGAAGTTTTATGTAAGGTCATAAGCAAGGTCAAGGTAAAAAAATAAATCAAACACAAATAAAAAGAAGTCAACAATATATTTTAATGTGCTAGTATTTATTTTCTATTGTAAAAGTACCATATTATAATTCCCCATAATCCCGTCCGCTCTTCTCGAGCCCCCCCCCCTTTCTATTTCGACCCCTATTATTTTCACTTTAATTAAGTTTGTGATACTTTCAACAAAAGAAACAACTAATAAAAGCGGGTAGAAGAGCTCAAATAAAAGTTTGGAAAAGCCTAAATTAAAGTTGGAAAAGCCCAGATTAAAGTTGGAAAAGCAAAAATTAAAGTTGGAATTACCAACTTTAAAGAAAAGCCAAATTAAAGTTGGAAAAGCCAAGATTAAATTAGCCAAGATTAAAGTTGGAATTACCAACTTTAAAGTTGGAATTTCCAACTTTTAAAGTTGGAATTACCAACTTTAAAGTTGGAAAAGCCAAGATTAAAGTTGGAATTACCAACTTTAAAGTTGGAAAAGCCAAGATTAAAGTTGGAATTACCAACTTTAAAGTTGGAAAAGCCAAGATTAAAGTTGGAAAAGCCAAGATTAAAGTTGGAATTACCAACTTTAAAGTTGGAAAAGCCAAGATTAAAGTTGGAAAAGCCAAGATTAAAGTTGGAATTACCAACTTTAAAGTTGGAAAAGCCAAGATTAAAGTTGGAATTACCAACTTTAAAGTTGGAAAAGCCAAGATTAAAGTTGGAATTACCAACTTTAAAGTTGGAAAAGCCAAGATTAAAGTTGGAATTACCAACTTTAAAGTTGGAAAAGCCAAGAATAAAGTTGGAATTTCCAACTTTAAAAAAATTATTGCGTGGCACTAATACGCTTCCGTAAAGGAGGCCTAATACGCATGCAAATCTCGTGCGCATCTGTCTCTGTGTCTGACGCTAAGGAGGTCAAAGATGCATGTAAATCTCGTGCAGCTGCTCAATCGGCAATCCTCGGCTGACTCCGCTCCGCTCCATTCAAACCTCGGATGTGATTGGTGGAGGAATACGCAACAGATCCTTGCATTTCTCCGCCGGAAACTGCCTTATCACTCATTTCATATTTCGCTCTGCCTAAAGTTCTTCGAAAAGGTTTGTTTATTTGTGTAATTCCTCGTGTTAATCACAACCAAATGTTAGTAGTCTTTGAAAGCGAATACATAGTGTTGGGCGTGCAACAAAATAACTCGGATTTCCAATGTTTAATATTTGAATGAAATTCAAATACGATCACATGACTGAATCAGCAAGATGGTAGATCACCGTTGACGTCCGAGGTTATGTGCGAGGTACGAGTCATCCGAGGAACTCCGAGTGGCAGCTGCTTTTGTGTTTGACGTCAGTGTGCGAAGACTATTGACATTGGTATGGAAGTCCTCGTGTATTTTAAATCTATTAGTCTACATTTTTAATGTCTAACTCTACAATTTTATTTCACAATGAAATGGAAATATAAGGAATCACTGTCTAGTTGTGAGAGTATGCCAGCGACATCAATAGTGGGAAACATGGGATAATTTTAGCATAACGGGCTTCGCCAACTAGACAGTGATTCCTTAAACGTGTTACCACACGCAATACAATAAAAAGTGTACATATTTCATTGAAGTTTAATAATTATTAAATGGAGAGGCACAAACCTATCACTTCATTTGATTCCGCGATGTTCTTCCTCAGTTCTTCAAGTAACAAAGTAGTGTTTTCCTGATGTTGTTCAAGATGCCGCAAATCCCTTCTGACGTCATTCAAAGAAAGGGAAATATAGTGATTCTGTTTTGTAGCAATATCCACAGAATTCCCAAGCGTCGTTATGTTGTTAACTATGTCCTGCCTGTTTTGGTGAAACTCTTGCTGAATTTCAAAACTAATGGACTGTTTCATCGTGTTCAGGCTTTGAACAGTAGCTGAGAGATCGTGTTCAAAATTTTTCATTGACTTGTTCAGGAAGTAGATATTCGTTCCATCGAGTTCCAGGGACTTGTTCAAGTGTGTTAAATTATCTGAAAGACTGGAAATGTTCTTTCTTGTCTCTTGCATTCCTTCATGACAAGTCCGATTGCACAAAATGGTAAACTGCTGTAACATTTCCATCTGGTGACGTAGATTTTCTATTTCACTTTTGTGTACTTTTCTTTGCTCTCTCAGCTCACTCTGAAGAAAGGTAACTTGGCTCATTGTCGACGCAAGTCCTTGTTTTAGAAGAACGACATCTTGTAATAGATTATGCAATGCATATGTCTCTCCTTCAGATTTTGTAACTGTGCCATTCGGGGGAATCGGCGTGCCACGGGTATGGAAGGGAATTACCGCCAAAAGTCTATGTATCTTGCTTTTATTCTTATTCTGCCTACTTCTTTATGCTTTGTTATTATTGTAATTATATGTCACTTTATTGTTTTCATATTCGTCTTCATTGCATTTCACTTTGACTTTTATCCTTCTTCATTTTTCCCTTACTTCTATGTTGCTTTATTCTTGTTAATTCATTTTACTTTCTTTTAAATTGATACAGTTTCTTAAATGATTATCTCAATTACGAACGTGAATTCAATCACACAAAGAATGAAGCATATTCAATGAAGA